>NC_056745.1:179400685-179465685 GCF_019279795.1 Protopterus annectens | reverse complement strand
GATAATCAGCAAGAGATTAATTTCATTTGTAAATATCCATGAGACATAAAATCTTCATCCAAGGATTACTACTCCAAGGTTTAGGATAGATCCTAAGTTCTTTAATTTTAATCTCCATCAATGCCGTTTCCCCCAGTAGAGTTAAAAATTCTTCAACAGAAGGAACAGAGTTAGATTTCCACTTTCTGGTGATGTACTTCCTGGCAACTGCTAATATTGAACATAATACATACAAATTACTTTTCTTCATATCTGGTTCTTCATTTACATTTAACAGAATTAGAGCTTTGGATAATACAAATTAATCTGTAAATACAGATGTAAGAAATTGTTGATCTCCCCCCAGAACTTTTTAACAGCATCACAGTCATAAAAAATATGTATCCAATCCACTTTACATGTCTGTATGCATCTCCAACAGGTATCATTACTAGAAGAACTAAGCTTGACTAACTTATTAGGTGTAAAAAAAGGCTCTATGCAGAAATTTCCAAGTATATATTCTCCAGAATTGTATGGTAGATGATAATTTGCCAGATAATAATATATTAAATTTACTTTCCAAAGACAGATATAATGGATGCCCTTTAGTGATAAAATGCCAACATTTTAGTTTTATAGGCAATCAAAATTATATATAATCTTGAGAAAATATTTTCCATATTATGATCGTTATAGATAATTTCAAATAAATATTTTATACATTTAGGTTTATCTTTAAAAGAAGGGTTATTGATTACTCTGCATAGATCTTGAGAATATGATAAAGCACTTTGAAGCAAAGGTCAATCAGAAGGTATCAGTTCATAGTATGACTTTATATACTAAATATCTACAACTTTTTGATTATTCATGCAGTGTTGCCAGCAAATGAAATTTTTATATTCCCAAGAAATAAATACATCTTTATGTATCTTGCTGAAGAAATTTTTTGTAATACTGAAAGGTATTAATAATTCAAACCAAAGTTTGATATCTATATTAGTATTTACGAATTTTCTAAAGCAACTGAAGATACAGTTAATAAAGTTTATTTTACTAATTTGCATTAAATTGTATTGTAGGCTAATACATAAGAGATGCTATAACTTATTAGGCTGATCAGACAACATTTTTTTAGTAAAGGATTTTCATTTGAAAGAAAAGTAAAATGCAATAGTTTCCAATTAGAAGAATAATTTGGATCTATCCAATTTGTAATAATTTAAACATAGAAGCTTTAATATAAGAATAATGTATGTTTTTTGTCAAGTTTTGTGATGCAAAATGTACTGGTATTAAAGATTAGGTCAATACTACTGCACCATGTATTTTAAGTACACACTTGTGGAGAACTTTTGCATCTTTTTGTGAGTTAATTATATCTTACTTAATTTGCAGACCTTAGCAAACATAATTAGTTATCTACAACCCATTTCTCATGTTAATATCTGAGAAGTCAGGCCACAAGGTTAAAGCTCTGAGCTATTTACAAGCTACTACATGCATTTCAAGAGCACCAGGATTGATTCTTTCCACTCCATTTGCCTACTGTGCGACTCTGGCAGTGCTCCCAAGGTCGCCCCTGAAAAGGGACATTTTGTCTAGTGGGCTCACCTGGTTAACAAACAGATAAAATAATAATAAAGTACACTTCAAAAAAGACTGCCCCCAGTATAATACCCTGTAGGGCAACACTTGTAACCCTCATCAGGACAAAAGTGTTTCCCTACATCCTTCCTAACTGTGCCTTATTGTTCAGACAGTGTTCTAACCATTGAATCCTGCACAGACTGGCATTAAATGCTTTTAGTATTTCAGTTTATTCCATATTACTTTATGTGGAATATTGGTAAATGCCTTAGCAAGATTAAGATAAGCAGCAAACACTGTCAGACCTTCATCATATGCTGCTCTTACCTCCACAGGGAATGCCAAAATATTCAAAAGGCATAATCACCCATTATCAAAGCCATAGTGTTCATATGTAAAATAAGAATGCCCCCACATCAATTTTGAAAACCAGCATTACAGCTTTCTCCATTATTTTACACAGAATATTGGTCAGGCTGAAAGGCCAAAAATAGAATCTGATGTGATTGCCCTTTATGAACTGGTACCACGGGCAGCCTTTCACTATAGTTCAAGGATGTGTCCACTTGCAAACGTTTTGTTTACTTTGACTGCAAGTGTTTCCTTAGCTTTGTGTAGTAAAAAAAATAGATATACTGTCAGCTCCAATGGAACATTTTAATTTTATTTGTAGCAGTAGTTATCACATCTGTCATCTGTAGATATATAAAGGATGTTTGTAGATATATAAAGGATGTTTGCCTCCTCTGTATCTACAGTATTCTAACATACATTTTTGTTAACTTTGAAGTTTGCCCAAATGTTTTCTGCAACTACATTCACCATGTCCTGTGACTGGTTAATTACTTCACTTTTTATTGATAAAATGTTACATTCACAATTTTCCCTTTCAGGTTTCTCATCTAATTAAAGAATATCTTATTAAAGCTTTCAGCTTTTGAGCTCAAGCTAACTTCTGATTTAATACTGATAAGAAAATTAAAGTACTTTCATTATTTAATTTGGATGACTTATTTTTTCTGACTACAGTGATTCTTGAAAGGTAATATTTTTTCTGTCGCATGTTATATTAACTTTACAATTCCAGCAATATTTTATTTAGCTGTATATTTATGTCTTACCAGAATGTATTCATAACGCAGAAGCAAATACTATAAAAGTTAATGACAGTATTGTGGGCACTTTAATTGGGTCACTGAGGAAATTTCCATTAGTAAGGTTGGTATCAGATTCTCTGTTCATAAGTCACTTTATGAATCCGAAGGTAGCATCTAGGAAGGATGATTTACTTATGAATAACTCTGATTTTCATCTTAGGTTAATGCTATAAGCATTAGAGGAAAACAGAATACTCTGGAGATTTTAAGGTCTGCAATTATTGATGCAACCAAGCGAAGGCTGCTGTTAGGGAATACACTGCTGGGGCTGCCAATAACTATACATCAGGGAACAGGAATACAGGCAGTTCCTTGTTCTTTAAATTCTACTGCCACAGGATGCACCATGGTAAACACTCCATTCAAAAAGGAGAAATCTCAAATAGCACTTTGTATTGAAAATAATATCTAGTCAGATCGGTCTGAAGAAACTACCTTTGTGATCACTGATGTACCGGACAGCATCCATCATGTCTGATAACATCTAAGTATCCAGCAGCAACAGTATGACCAGTATGGAGAATCATAATTTGGAATTTCATGCAAAGGATGTGCTCATTCAGGTTTCTAACATCCAGGATGGGGGTGAAAATCTCCAATCCCCTTCAGAACAAGACACATATGAAAATAAACATTTTGCCTTTCTCCCAAAGAGGAACAAGTTCCAGTGCTCCTTTCTGAACTGAAGTTTGGGCCTATTCTAACAGCTCTGTGCCACCACAGCTGTTTCTTTAGCTCTTTCTCTCTCTCTCTCTCTGCAGAATTTTAAAGGTCTTAATCAAGGTCATATATGACCCTGTCCGCAACCCACTGCCCCAGACCTATGACCCACCCACTGGTGGTGGTCCTACTATCCAATTAGGACTGGAACAGCTGTATTAGTGAAGTCCTTCTCCACAAACACTTGGTACAACTGAGGGAGGCAACACTGTCTTGAATTTCAGGGATTCCTTGCCTATGGAGGCCTTCTTCCTCTTAGAAAATTGGAGTGGCCTAAAAAAACTGTAGAGTCAGAGAATGCCAAAAGACAGCTTTCCATGGTAGCCAGTACCTGCTCCTTTTTTGAAGGAACTCAACTAGGCCATGGAAGGCAAGAGCAAAAAGGTTTCACTACAGAAGACCAAAGCACATTCAACTGATGTGCACAACACTGATGACCATAACACTGCTAAAATGGAAAATACTTCAAACATAAACAGAATAATGCTGAACTTAAGCCTGAATGCACAGTTCTGAGCAACACAAGGTGTATAACTGTACACACAATGGGTGGGGGGCAAATCTCCTTGTCCCCCCAACACACCTGTTACTTTATTATTCACACTCAGAGTGTGCAGCCTTAGGGGTTAGTGAAATACTACACTTTATCCAAAACAAGGTAATACATAACTTTGTGAAGTTGTGTAACTTCAAAGTAAGTTGAGTTGGCCTGGGGTAACAAGAGATTCACAATTTAGGGTACAGGGCGCTTGCCCACCTGCGTAAATCATTGACTAAGTAGTCTGCAACAGTGACAAGTTAAGAATGTCAATACTTCAGCAGGTTTAAGTGGAAGTGTTTATGGTCCTTCCATCTGTAATACTGTTCCAACCAGGAATTTGTTGTTTAGGTATCAAATTCAGCCTTTTTGAAATCGGTATTGGGTAGTTCTGTGAGGTGTATTTCAGTCTTGTATTGTTCACCCCAGTAACGATGATGTCAGCACAGCATTCAGGGTAGTTTGCCTGACCTCATCCATAAAAATATAGAACTTAAGTCAATCCATAAAATGCAGTCATATCTCTAATCTTGCTGTCCCAGCCATGACATCGGGACAACTGAAATTAGTGTGGAACCCTTTATAATAGCTGTGGATCTTTTCTAGAACCTTCATTATCCCACAGGCATGAAGGTCTGTTAGTATTCCTAGAATGTGATTTACTGGGGAGGACTGGAATCAAGGCATGTGAGATGACATTCATATTCACCCTGTCAAAAAGCCCTATATTTATCAACTAGTTAGATATAAAGGCATTGCAGTCTCTGGGATGACACTGGGGTGTGGCTAAAGAGATCACAAATCAGCATGTCCTACTCTGCTTTACAAGAATATCACTCACTCTGTCATGGGCTTATGCTGGATGTAAGACTTCTTGGAGCTCAGAAAGCTGAATACAGATGTTTGCAAGCTATTTATACAGTATCTAACATGACAGGCTCCACAGTGGAAATCATCCAAGTTTCCTCACAATTCATACTTGCATACTGGTTGATCCATGTCTGAGAGGAATGCATCGATTTAAATGTAGCCATGATATCAGACCTAAGCGTCTTAATTTTTAATTTCAGACAGATAGGGTGTCTGGAGTGCAAGCTCCTGCCATTTTTGCTTGGATGAAGCACTTAAGGAGCTGGGTCTCCAAGTTGGAACTGGTAGACAAGAGTCACATTTATAAGGTCGTTGGGACAAAGAAGTGACAGAATGTACAATTCTTATAGTCGTGCTCAGCACCTAAGCAGAAAAGGCACTGGTAATGGAGATCCTTGTAGGGGAATCTGCCTATAACAGTCACACTTTCCCCTTCCTAGCAGAATTTAATAGAGGAATAAACAGCAATGCAATTTGGAAAAAACAAGGAAGATTCCCTAACGAGGCACTTATCTGAACCAGTGAAGGCCAGTGGTACCAATGACCACACATAGAACAGAGTGACGGGTGCAAGACCTGTGTTCAAACTGTAGCGAGATAGTCTGAGGATTTACACGCATGTCTGCTTAAGTACACTTATGCCAGCAGGTGCAGGTCACATGTCAGAGACATGGCTCTATAGAAGGTTTTGGCTTTGGTACCAAAGTCAGACATCCAGGTTATTTGGCAAGATAATCCAACAGTATGGAATACTGCAACAGTAAAGACATAACTCACAAAGAAAGTAGTGCTACCTCAAAGATAGTGTAATCTAGAGGCAATTTTAACAGCTGTCTGGTCTCCGATACCTTTGTCTTCTCCCATAAATCCAGCACCGACCCATGACTGCAGGAGTGATTCTCCAAGCTATTTCTTGTGCTAGGCAGCCTTCAAAGCCATCATCTCAGCAGATTTGATTTAGGTCTTCGGATTTCATCTTACTGTCCCCTGGGTGGCAAGTATGAAGTGTTCGCAAATGTGATACTCTTTGTGCCATAACATTTCCACCCATGTTAAAATGGCAAAGACATTGCAAGTCACAGCTTGAGATAGGATGGCTGCAGGTATGCTTAGAAGGTTTTGGCATTTTTACAAAATAAGCAGAGGAAGGTTCCTATGTTGTCACGGCTTCATAGATAAGTACTAGGCTAGCTGCCCTTCTGGGCCATTTTAAGCCTAGCCAATTTCCTTCAAAGGAGAGAATCAGACCCTCTATCCTGTGTCTCTGAGGTAAAGACCTTAACTACTGTGCCATCCACTACTTCCCCATTAAGGTCAATTTTATTTACTTATTGAACATTTGTTTACTGGGAAAGTCCAACTTGGAATAAGCCAATTTTCTGCGGAGGCCTGGGGAGAAATGCTCCAGATGCATGTCTTTGCAACATGCGAGGAAACCGGAGCAACCGGAGGAAACCCACATGAATGCAGGAAAGACACACAGACTCTGCACAGAAGGTTCCCCAGCCAAGAATCGAACCAAAGAACCTCTTGCTGTGAGGCAACAACGTTAACCACTGCACCACCAAGATCTGAACTATATGAATGGCAGAATGAAAAAATATACTGGCAGAGCTCAGAACCCCCTTTTACTCCCATATGTAAAATAAGAATGTGTACTGGCCTCAGGCACACTCCTGAAGGCATAAGATCAAATGGAAGTTAACTCTGGGAATGCCAGAAAAGGAAACCTCACAGTTACCTTCTCCTCTCTGCAAGCCCTGCAGTCAGATTTTATGGTTACAAAATATGACGACATGTAAGCTGTGGGACTGCGTGACAAATCAGTATGAACAAAGCAGTGGGAAAGATGGACTGATTAGAATGACTTTTTCCTGTGAGTATAGATGCTAACATTGCAACAATGCAGATCAGTCATAACATGTTATCTGTATTAGGCAACATATTTTGTTGGACAACTAAAACAGTGTTTATTTAAATGGGAAATGACAGCTGGTACAGTAGCAGAAACGTACAGATCAGATTTGTAACTTTAGTGGTAATGATCACGCTTCAAATTTCTATATGGGTGTTGGGAAGAATCAGCTAGGTGGAAGAAAGGTTGTGCTGTCACTGCAAACATGCCACTGTCTAAGTCAGTAAAGGGTAAAGGACGTAAAGAAAATGCTTTGGTTTGCCAAGGATAATAAAATAAACGGGGCACATGATGGCTTCTGTACCATACCTAGCAAGCTGCTTTGGGATTTTACCACCAGCAGACCTGCCTGGTTCACTGTGTTGTGGGAGAAGGATAAATAAACAATAATTCATATGAGGGCAGAATAAGAGGCTTTATCCTATATATCCTGCAGATAAAAGCACACAAAAACTAAGACAAGGAAGCACACAGTGAGCTGTACAAGTTTATCCCACCCAAGCTTGAACAAGTTCCAGATGGCCAGTCTCATTCAGATAACAACATTCAGAATGTGACCTTAGCTGGGATGATGCAAGTGTTTCACAGAAACTGTCAAAAATGACAGAAGGTAGAAGATGTAAAAGCACTAGTACTGAAGTTTCCAAATTTGTTGGTACAGAAAAACTTCAGAAATAAGGGAAATAAATGACAGCTTAGTGCAAATTCCAACTGCAGAAGAACAAGACATGCTTAGAATGACCAGGTGCGTGATGAAGATATGTTTTCCTGCCAAATAATTATGTTTCAGCTTGTGAATATAAAGATATCACACAGCTATAAACACTGGGAAGGGAAGTACATCTTGGCCAAACACAAGGAGCGCAGTCATTTCCATTTGCTACGCTGACCTACACACTGTCAGTCATTCACCAAGTTTTTATTTCCATGTAGCGCATATAAAATGATTCACAGCATATAAAATAAGAAAGAACAGTTTACATTTTAAATCATAGGGTGAGTAATTTTTCTTTCACATTATGTCACTGCCACCTAATAAGATGTAGCACTCTTCTCTCTCCACAACCTATCCTCAACCTCAGAATTTTATAAAGGTCTGTGACTTTCAATAATTAAATTAACAGCTATGCTGCATAATATTTTGCAACTTGCCAGTTAAAATAAAATAAATATTGAGCTAGCCACACACACACACACACACACACACACACACACACACACACACACACACACACACACACATTCACACGTCATATGCTAAAGTATTACATCAGGAGTTTCAGTTACTAACCATGTACTGCATGCAAATTATTTCAAAATGTATAACAGCACAGAGTTGGGGGGAGGGGGGTCAGCCTGTGTTCTGAAACATATGATAGCAACTTTTGCTTTGTATAATGCTCACAGCTAACCAACAAGAACCAGCTCTCCTTTCTCTCTTGTTACACACCCAATCCTCAACTGAAAAATCATTCATGGGTCAGTGACTTTCAATAATATAATTACCAGCTTTCAGGGTTATATATTTTTACAGCATACAATGTATTTAATTCCACACAATATATTATTTTACTTTCATTGCTTCTTTGCTTTCACCGGTAGTATTAAAAAAGTGTGTGGCGAGTCACACACAATTAATGACTACTGTGCCTTATCAACCATATGTTTCTGCGGTGCCACAGAACAATATACTGTTTTCATTAAGGCTACGGCAAAGGATTGTATTTATCTTGGCTTAACTGTGCTCCTGCACAAGATCTACTGTATTCAAATAAATCTCGTTTTGATTCTGTTCTGAACTCTCATGTAATGCACTCATATGCAATCTCATTTGTGCTGAGCTAAGCAGGTAATGGAATATGAACTGTATGTATAACGAGGGACAAAATGAGTGGGCAGATAGAACACCCCCTCATCCAAAACAGCCGAAAGGTGAACTACAGAAACACATCTAGAAACACCACGGAACAGATGTCAGCAGCAATGTAAAAACTATATGGTTAACTTAAACATTGTTTTAATGATGCAGCACAAATAGAGGGTGCCTGGTCTAGACTTTGTGGTATGTGCTTAGGAACTAAAAACATATTTGAGCATATCTCACCGACCACTTGCCCAATTTAAGCAGTGCATTAGATGCTTCTCTTTTTAATTATAATCGCTTACATGAATGTACAACCACAGAAGTACTTCAAATGTGAGATAAAACACATCAAATAAATTAAAAGATGAAAAAAAACATTTTCTTTTTATACTAAGCCTTCACTGTTTCAAATTTCAATTTTAGGTTTCCATTTCCATTCTCACTGCCAAATACTTCCCTTACTTTCTACCACAGTTGCTCTTAACAAATGATACTCTCCTCTGAAGGAGTTAGATGCAGTAAACTGTCAGTTAACTGGAACTCAAGCAACCAGAAATAAAAACAGTACATTTTTTGTGTGTTGCACTTTCTGCCCCCACCCCCCCCCCAGCAGAAACATACCTTACATTTTTAGAGTTTTAAAAAGGAAGATAGGAATAAATTCTCTTTCTCTCCAACCTAAGAACAAGTCAAACCAAACAAATAGTATAAGGTACAGTATTAGCCAGGCCTATTTTTAATATTAACTCTCAAGCAACCAGAAGCTACAGCTATCCGGCATCTACCAATCCCCATGGGTGCCGGTTAACCGAGAGTTTACTGTAGCAGGTAAGATTTCTCTAGAAACTACACATAATTCAGTTTACCCAGGTTCACAAAACAAGACTAAGGGAGAGAGAGACCAAACAGCACAAAAGAAAAATGATTAAAGCAAAGCATCCCGAATAGGATACTATGAAAGTCCAAAAGATCAGTGTTACCACTTGAAATCTCTAAATAGTTCAGCAAGAGGGAGGTGGGCAAGTTACCATCTGGACCCACAATGCTGATAGTTAATTATTCTCACACCTGGGCTACATAACCTAGGTGTGAAAATAACTAACTAGCTGCAAGGTTATGAGGGGTACAGAAGGGATGCAGGATCACTCCCTCCTGCATAAGTCCTGTTACATAGATTGGATTCCTCACATCTGTGTTCTCTGGCTTGACTTTGATATTTTTAGAGTGCTTTAGGTATAATTCAATGTTTTGCTCTCAGCACTTTGAAATTTAGTTAAGTGTATTTCAGTTTTGTGCAGGGAACCAAACCCTCAGTAACAAGTAGCATTTTGTATCATTTTGGAAATGATTTCCCCTACCTTTTACTGGCCTGTACACCAAATTGTCCTGTCAGCCTCAGAGAGCTGTATGTGCCTAATGACTCATTCACACCTCTGTCCAGCTATCAGCCACAGTTCATTACCTCGCAACTGTCCAGATTTTCATAGAACTTCCAAATTTTGCCTGACATTTTTGATCTGTTACTCATAAATCTGTGGTTTTCTGGCAAATCACTGAATACTGAAGTCACTAAACAATGACACACATTTGTATTTCACACTTCATATCCTGCTAAAACATATCCTGTTATTCTACCAACTTTCTAAGCTTGCAAGAACAATATTTAAAATCTATCCCTATTTTGGGGCCTTTGTCCCCCTATTATTTTAGGCTTTGTCCAGGATTTTTGCACTAAGAGGTTGAGAGGTACGTGGCCACTTTATACTCCCATGAGCTACATCACCTACTTCATGGTCCTCTAGCTGAAAATTATAAAGTGGCTATTTATGTGCTGTAGCAATAGCACAGGCTTTCAATGTAAACTGGGAGTCGACACAGGAAGGCCTATTTCTGATATGTGGGACTGGAGCTGGAGTTCCATTAGCTCCCTTGTTAACCTGGCAAAATGGTAGCTTCATTAAAATGCTAACATCAAAACATGATACACAAGGCAAAAGTTTATATCAGGGTAAGAGGAGTTCACAAACGGAGTTCCAAATGGGTCAAACTGATTTTTCTTAATGTCTACAAGTGATAATGCTAATGGACTGGAATAAAGATAGATATTTAGAAAGCACACAAATCTGCAACAAAGCTAATAAACCAGATTACAGAAAGGGAAAAGTAACAGGATATAGCAGGCTTGCAGCAGTGGTGAAATATGAAGGAATTAGGGGTCAAGAAAAAAGTGCAAAGTATGCTTTTGGGAAGAGGCAGGTAAAACAGTGCACATTGGACTTCATTTGTGCGTATGTGTCTGTTGGGGCAAGAGGTTACACAACAACAAAGATGGAACTGATCTTGGGCATTTGTACTGGATGTCTTAAATGTGAACATTCAGTGAGATAAAGATGTAACGAGATTGTGAGATTCTGGAATTTATTAGGCATCACTATCTGAAAATGTGATCCAAAAAATATAACATCTCTCAAATTAGAATGCAACACATTGAAATGAAATCACAGAAATGTAACAATAATGCTATATGAAAAAATGCACAGTTCTAACAACATAATTTTTGCAGGGGGTCTACCGTCATACTCCCCACCCATATGTATTACTACTATGTTCAATATGCAAACCTTGAAAAATGAGAATAAAAAAAAAACAAAAAAAACAAACAGAAGCTTACATTTTCCTTCATCTGTCATTTGCACCCATGGAAATAAACACTAAATTTAAAATGTCAATGGAATTTCCTATTTACAAAGCTTCATCAATACCTCTTGTTTTATACGGTCCTTTAACATTTATTGAGCTTTCTCCAAATCTGATGATTACAACAGGAGGAAGGCGTAGAGTTTGAGAGCGAAGACTGCAGTTCTTTAAACTGTATGTTCTGGTATTTGAACTTATCACTATCAGACTGAAACGCTACCCGTGGAATAAATCAGCCATAGGGATACCGGCTAATATCTATAGTTGCGCATGTGCTGATAAGAGTCTCCTACACAGAGGCAACACAAACTCCAGCTTCAGTCTCCCTCAGATGTAACAATGGAAATAATCACACACCTTATCTGAAATATTGTGCTGCTTTCACTCACTGTCCTCGAATCTCAATAAATACTATTTTTTTCCAGCTCTGTCTAGTACAGGTACTTAATATTCATTCACATCTGACCAATTACTGACCTTAAACGTCATAACCACAGATGGTCTCACAGTTGACAAAGCATCATATTCATTCACTCTTCACAAACTGGTGATTGCATAACACTAGGAACCCAAATCTGAATCACATTTATTTATTTATTATCCTTTTTTGACCGGGTTATTCCCACTAAGCTAGTGAGGTTATGAAACCATTTAGTCCATTTTATAGATGTTTTTGCATCTACCCAATTTTCTTTTTGAATGCAGTTTTTAAGAGCCTGGTAGTTCTCCATAGCTTCGTCTTTTGTTATGAGGAAGGTCAACTGCTCAGTGGTGGAGATTCATGTCAACATGCTATAACCAGTAAGAGTATTTTTTAAAAAGAGTAGTTTTTAGCTAAGCCTCACACTGTCCACAGCTGCTCAGTGGTGGAGATTCATGTCAACATGCTATAACCAGTAAGAGTATTTTTTAAAAAGAGTAGTTTTTAGCTAAGCCTCACACTGTCCACACATTTGTCAGGGAGGCTAAGGTGGACATGTACATCTGCATATCCGTAAGCAAGCCCCTCTATATTACCATCCATTACTTAATTCTGATCAGCACTTCGCCATCTAGTATCAAATTTACCCCTCCCCTGCGACAACAGTAGTCCGTCATCTGCTCATACTTCTTCCATCCAAGCTGTTATTGCAGGACTTAGGACACCAGCAGACTGTGAAAGCAGAGGTCATGTTGCTGACTGCGCCATCACACAGGCCTTGTCTTCTACATATTTATACTTGCACAACTTTTAACATTCATAACACAAACCAAATAAAATTGACCACCGAACTAATCCTTCCTGGATCCCTTTACTTATAATGTTATGTTCATAAAGCTCTGTAAAAAACGGAGTGTTTTTTTTAAATAGTCAAACTAACCTATATTTTATTGGCAAGCCCATACAATGGACAAAACATGTCAGGTCTACAGCTAGTGAGAACTGGCTTTACTGGCCTGAATGCTTCAATAAAGAGTTATAAAAAATAAAAAAGATCAGTGGGCATTTAGAAGCCAAGCTGCCAAAACTCGTACATCTCATTAAGGGATCATCTGCATACATCCTGTGGACCTCTTTCAAAGGAGAAATAAGGTATTACACACAGGGAAGTCTGGGTTACCAGGTTCTTTTCAATGTTGTTACCTATAAGGGTTTTCTGTTAAACCTTTTTACTTGTTACTTGTCTTAATGCAACATAAACTCTGTTTCCAACAGTTGACCTTTACAGGATCATCTCTTCACTTGTCCTGTTTTTTTTTTGTAAATAGTTGACTTTCTCCTTTTTTTGCAAACAAGTTTTCACTGAAGATGAGTGAACCGTTCACTATGAGGTTAATGTCTTTCACAAAGATCCACAGTACACATCTAATATACCGGCTGATATTTTACAAGGAAACACTGCATACTTTAAATCTAATGTTTCCAGTGCACCAGGAAGCAGCACTCAGTTAAAAGTTCCTCTTTTGCATCACTATATATTTCTTTAGGCATTTGTTTTCAAATCCACACCACAGAATCAAAGCCCAGGAAAATTAATCCATTCCAAACAAAGCAAAATTATCAAACTTGCATATTCAATGTAAACCTGCTGCTGATGTGGATGTACAACTAAAATTGCAAAAAAAAAAAAATTCTGGGGAAGGGAATACCCCCTTATTCCTAATTCACTGTCACACAACTGTGCATAAAGGGTAAAGATTATCTGTATCAAAAGTACAACTTGCTCAACTACTGGTGCTGGAAAGTCAGAAATTTGTGTGCTCGATTCCCACACCAGGTAGTTGGATTAATTCTATAATATGAACACTGCAGTGCAACATGGGGGGAGCGCTGCACTCTTGAGTGTGCCATCCTTTTAAGGAGAAGCTCATTAAAGGTCTTACCTGCCTGAGTTGGTGGTAATTCAGGTGGATATAAAAGAGCCCACATCACTTGTTGAAAAGTATACAGGATGTTCCTTGTAGCCCTAGCCAAATTCTCTTAGTCAGTATGAATAACTCCTTGGGCCTCCACGGAAGAGAGGCCACTGGACTAGTGGGACTAACCTGGTCAATAAAGTGTACATAAATGAATAAATAAATTACTGAAAATGTAATTTGAAAGCAGTGAAAATACAATGATAGCAGCAGTTCCCACAATCATAAAAACATTAAACACACATCAAACAAAAGTGAAAATGAAGTGTCACATAAATCAAATGAGAGCTTCAAACAAAAACATTAAAAAATACACCACTCATTTTGAACTGTGACTCAATGCAATTGACACTACAAAGAAGCCTTCTATGAAAGTGTTATCAATTAAACTATATGCTGCTGGTTTTTTCAGCTTCTATGTGGCTGTCATTTGACATAATTGACTCTGCCACAAAAGCCCTTGATCAAAGTATCATCAATTAAATTATATGCTCATATTTTTTAGCCTGTCTGTGTTTTTTTTTTATACACATTTTGAATGAAGCTTTAAAAACAATGTTCCATGCATGCGTTTTTAAAGTTCTTCTGACATATGCTGCTTCAATGCATGCGTTTTTAAAGCTCTTGTTACATATGCTGCTTCAGGTAATACACCTCCTCATGCTTCCGCTGACATTCCTCTGTCCTACTAATTTTAATATGCTATTATCACAATTTATAACTCATATAAAATGCCCCTCACTTAAACACCCCCCATGGACATTTCCTTATTCATGAAGATTTAATGTTCACAAATGATGATTAGACAGTTACTTTTCATCTTGCCTTCTCGGTCAGGTTGCTTAACACCACTTCTGAGGTGAAAATTAGTGTAGTAGGTTAAATAATTATATTTATTCCAAGTCCTTTTAAGCTTTTTCACAAATTCTCGAATGCATGGAGTCTCAATGTTTCTTCAGTTTTTACTCTTGCTCAATTTGCATCATAATATAATGGAAGCCTGCAACCCAGACAAGTTCTGTTTAGTTTCCTTCTTAAAGTCACCCTGAATGATGAGGCAGTAGAATGCCCATGTCTCAGTATGTGGCTGGCCCCAGATAACTGGTGGTCTGTAGATTACAAGAACATAAAACACCCCAAGTTAAGACTAATGCAATTAAAAATGCCAAATAAAATGTGATTATTCACTAAAATGAAACATTTCCCTACTAGGGAACTGGTGCTGTCAGTCTACAATGAAAGTCTGTCTACTTTTGCTAGAGCAATAAATGCACAACTTTAAGTGTGGTTACCAGGGATAAGTGGCATGTCTTCTGAAGCAACACCTGATGGCCTCTAGAAAAGACTAGAATGTTCTGGAAACTAACAAATATCAATGAATGGTGACACAAACTTCTCACAGTACACTGTTAACTCATCACAGACATCACACTGACTCTACATGAGTTATGTGAACATATGACATGAACCGCAAAACATTATAGAAAATAATGATGTTTATATCATGTGGGATTCACCCATTACCAACAGTTCAAAAACAGATGCAAGACAACCAATTATAATAGTTCAGGATAAAAAGACAAAGTAGCATTCATTACTGAAATTGCTACACTCAGCAATTGTCTTACATATGGAGACACAAAGTCATAGAACACCAGAATGTGCAAGCAGAGATGACAGTGTGTGTGTGGGGGGTGTCTGAGCAGTTTCAGTAATGGTAGGAGCAACTGGAGTTATAAAAAGAATTTGGAGTTGTATTTAGGTATGCTGTGTTTGCATGTCGCCTCATGTGGGCTGCTGAGGGAGGTAGTTCAGGGTACCTGTGGACACTGGGAGGAGCACTCTTGGCTGAGATGACAGCTAGAAACAATACTTATTTTATTAACTTTATGTCTTGACTTAGGAATGGGGTCCATTCTTATCAATATATGTGCAAATCTAAGCATTTGGAGAAATTAAACTGGAAAAAACTCCATACACATCAATCAGCAATTTACTAATGCAGACCTGTATACAATCATATTCACCCCCTGAGAATGGTGATTTTGATATTAACCACCATGCATAACCCACCCACATTGCTTTCACCTGTCTTCACAGTCAGCTATCCCCACCCACCTTCTTTTTCAAGGTTTGAAAACATTTGCAAATGCAAACTGCTGACAGCCATCCTGGCTCTACCAGGCTTTTCTCTGAAACTATCAAACCTAGATCATCCATATAGGCTCACCCTATATCTTCCTCTTGTGTATATCTGCCATCTTTGGAGCCATGTCTGTGGCTTAAAAAAAAAACTAGTGGTAATCCACCCTCAAAATGCCTGAGCCCATTTTAAATGAATAATGAATGCCTTCTTTACGTGGAAACTTCACTGTACCTAAGTACAATCAGTGAGTAATTATAGATAAAGACAACACTGTCCTCATCACTGCCAATGTGAACTTCAGAGTAAGAATCTCCTTAAATAAACTATCTTCTTTTATATCATATAATCCATTCTGGTTTCTCCTTCTAGATACAGATGGGTACTGACACACTGTACTAACCACCAATAAGTTTTTAACTCCTGACAATGGGATCCTGTTATTCTGCAATTCAGAATTACTATAAAACCTGTGTTGGTCTAATGAAAGGTGTCAAACCACCGCTGTGCACCAGTGATGTTATTAAAAAATGTGTTGGACCACTCCTTCTTTTAAGGACTGTACAAACGCTCATTTTTTTCTTGGCTCCTTAAAGTTCACCCACAGCTCCTATCAGGCTAACAAGAATTCAGAAATGACCTGATCACCCACCATACCTCTCAAATGTCCAGATTTTTGCCTCCTATTTTTGGTCTGTTCCTCATAAAATTAGTGGTTTTCTGGGAAATCATTGGGATGATCTGAGGATTGACGTCACCAAATAATGACATACATTTGGCTTTCAGACTTCAGAATTATTAAAACCTTAGCGACCATTGATTTTTAACCTGCAACTGCCTTATTTAACTGCCAACACGCCATTCTTAGCACTAGAATCTAAGCGACCATTGATTTAGCAGTAAACTGCCTAACAGTGTCTTTTTTACCTGTAGACACGTTTTTTTTTTTACCTCCAAAACCTTAGCAACCATTTATTTTGCAACCTGCAATTGCATAAGTGTCTTTTACCTGCAGGCATGACATTTTGTATTAGAACCATAGCAACCATTGCCTTTTAAACTTTCTACTGTACAATCAGTGTCTTTTTTCCACCCAGCTGAAGTCAGAACATTATTGTCTGCTGTTTTAGCAACATAGTCTCAGCATTATTATAGGCATTGCTTTTGCTGACATGTATTTATATATTGCTATTCCTAAGGCCTGCCTCAACTGACTGTCTTTATGTGTTTAACTGAATGTAATAACTGTATTTAGCTGTAGCTACTGCTTTGGATAATTCTCCTACCTAGAAATACTGTTTTATTCATTGCTATTTGACCACAAAAACGGTCTCTGACTACTTTAAACAAGTGTTGCTTTGGTTAACACCTATAATCCTGTTACCTATCTATTGTTTGCATGTTGAATTGTTGTATGAAGTTTATCATAACTTGTGGACCTTCTACTGCACAACTGTTTCCACCTTTCATTATCCTACCTCTCTGCTACCTTATTCTGTCTCCCTCAGTCCACACTTCTGTCCCTTCTCCCTTTCTCTCCTCCTCCCACTCCACACTGTATAATTACCTCCTCTACTCTGCATTCACTTCTTCCTGCACTCTTCTTCTTCCTATTTTCCCCCTACCCCCATTTTAACTTATTGTTTTTTTTCTCACTCTCCTTTTCAGCTGCTCCCCAGAGTGTTTCCCCCTTCTTCACTGCCAGACAGGGTATCCCTCCTTTCAAAGAGAAGACGTCCATGGACAATCTGCTTGCACTATATTAATTTTCTGGAACCCTGTCTCCCTTGCTAAGGAGACTCAGTGTATGTAATCTGTCTTACATATGTTTTTTCTAGCATCTACCTAACCTTGAGCAGCATTCTACCTTGGTGCGTGAAAGTAGCCTACCACTGGTCACTGCACAGGCCCCCCCCCATCCTTGGTTTACAGTCTACTCCCCACAATACCTCTATCTAATCTCTGTAAACCTAACTTCTCTGTGGAACCTCTTCTCCTCTGAGCGCACCTTCCTCCTTTTTCCACTAGGTGGGAGCATACTCCTGATAAAAAGAACAGCAATAATCCCTTCTCCCTGCTCCACTAACTTTCTCTGCCTAAAAAGTGTCTCTGCCCTAAACTAAAGAATCAGTAATTTACCTCCTCACACTTATGTACATTCTTTTAGAGAGTTTTTCACTAACCAAACATAAAATCCTAGTTATTAACTGTAAAACAAAGTTTATAACCATATACCTGCACCCCTGCAGTAGTTCTTCTCCAGCCTCAGGTCACTGATTGTTTTTTGGGCCTTCCCACCTTCTTCGCTCTTCCCGCTCCATTCGCCCTGCGGGCTCACTCCACTACCCTACCCTGCCCCCAATTACCACCCACCCCCAGTGCTTCTACATTTATTCCCCTCCTACCAGTCTCTCCCTCTCCACCAACCAGTCCCAATGCACCTTTCCCCCTCCCCTTCCTCCACCCTACCTACCTCTCACTACCACTCCCCCCACACTCCTAAAATCACATCACCCTCTTTTCTATCACTTCTAACTGACTCCAACTACCATGCTCACCCTTCTTCCCAAGGTCCTTCTCCTCTCATCCTTCCCCTTCCTTCTATTATCTCTATACCAAATCACCTGCTATACTGATTTCCATTTACTCTCTCCTCCGTTTACTCCCCAGCACCACCTTACTTCCCATTACCACAACATCTCAGCTTCTTTAGTTCCCTCCCACCTTATCCTTCTCTTAAAAGTAAAACTTTTTCCAATCTCAAATAATAACTTCAAACATAAACCAAATCACTACCAGCCTCTTCTATCAAAATACAAAACTAATAAACACATCCCCCATCCCACTTACCTTTAATTAGCCGGTGATATTCACCCCAATCCAGGTCCAAACTTCTCTCCTACAAATCTCCCATGCACCAACAACAAATCCTCTAACAAAAACCTCAAGTTCCTCACTATCAATGCTCAAAGCCTAAAAAATAAATTAACCCTCTTCCATGTCTGGCTCAATCACAACTCTCCTGACATAGCAGCTATCTCTGAAACCTGGCTA
Organism: Protopterus annectens; assembly: GCF_019279795.1. Lineage (NCBI taxonomy): Eukaryota > Metazoa > Chordata > Ceratodontiformes > Protopteridae > Protopterus > Protopterus annectens. Next base: position 179,446,758 of record NC_056745.1, on the reverse strand, counting down.
AAACCTCACATTATGACTCTGAATTCCTACCTCCAGGATTTCATTCTCTCCGATCTGACCGACCTAATAGAAGAGGTGGTGGTGTTGCTCTAATCTACTCCAAACTCTTGTCCATTACTCCTTACCCTAACCCCATCCCTTCTTTCAATAACACTGAACTTGTAATTGGCATACTAAAAATAAACAACCATAAAAGCATCTGCATTATTTGCCTCTATATTCCTCCTGGTAACAATACCAATACACTGGAAGACATCCTCTCCTGGACCTCCTCTAATATTAAGCTAGAAACCTTCATTTTGGGAGATGTAAATATTGACTGGGGAAAAATCATTAACCCTAATCCCACGATAACAATCAACCTATTCAACTTCACTCAACTTATCAACTCCATTACTAGACCTAACAAAACTAATCCCCTGGCACCATACTCGACTGGATCCTAGTATCTCATCCCAACAAAGTTATAAAATCTGGTGTCACTCCTGACCCATTAGGAGACCACCTCCCTGCCTTCTCCATCCGAGCTACTCCCACCTCCCCACACTCTCACCACTACATTCCTACTCATAACCTATCTAACTTTAAACCTACTTCTTTCTCTGACTCTCTTAAGCTAACTTACTGGAACCCCCTAAAAACACTACCATTAGATGAAACCGTTGACTATTTCAATTCAACATTCACAACTGTCCTTAACTTCCTAGTTCCTATAAGAACAAAAAAAAGAGTTAAAACAAAAAACACCCCTTGGCTCACCAATGATACAAAAAAGATTATGCTACAAAGGGATAAGACCTGGGAAGCCTACCTTAAACACAAGCAGCATGAAATCTTCCTAAAGTATAAGCAGTTGAGAAACCTTGCCAAAAAACAAGTCATTAGAGATAAAAAGTCCTACGACATCAAACTACAAGAAAACCATGCAGGAAATCCCAAACAATTCTGGAATTCTATTAATTCCCTCATTAGGCCAGGTACAAAAAAACAACCCCTGTCCTGATACCAGCAAATCTGACCTTGAAATTGCCTCTGTATTCACTTCCTTCTTCACCTCTTCCATCACCGAGCTAACCAAGACTTTCACCAACAATAACCCTCCTCCCCTCCCTGCTCAATCTTCCGTTCCCTTCTCTCCCTCCTCTTTCAAACTCAAACCTGTATCTACCAACCTAATAAAGAAACTTCCCTATAAACTAAAGCCTTGCTCCAATGCCCCTGACAGCATTCCATCCTCCTTCCTAAAAATAGCTTCTGATGCTATTGCTCTACCTATCAGCATCTGAATTAATAGGTCTTTACTTGAATCCTATGTACCTAAACTAAGGTGCACTGCTTTCATTCTTCCTCTCTACAAGGGTGGCAAAAATTGTAATGTCTCCAATTTCCGCCCCATAGCCATCCTCTCCCCTATCTCCAAAATCCTTGAAAAATGCATCCACCTGCAGCTCTTGCCATTCCTAACCAAACACCAACTACTCTCTCCTACCCAACATGGCTTCCACCCAGGACACAGTACTAACACCACCCTTCTCTCCTTTTTGCACTCTGTTAATTCAGCACATGACTCCAGTAATATAGTATTCTCTGTTCTACTAGACTTATCCAAAGCTTTTGACACCATCTCTCATACCCGCCTTCTAAACCACCTCTCTAATCTGAATCTCTGCCAAAAATCTCTTTCCTGGTTCTCCAGCTACCTTTCAAACAGGTCCCAAACTGTGAAATGGGGCCAAGCCACCTCTACTTTCCTTCCTACCCCTACTGGAGTACCCCAAGATTCCATACTCGGCCCATTAATATTCAATATCTTTATTAATGACTTCCACAAAGCCATTCCTAACACCAAAATTGTGCAATACGCTGACAATTCCACTTTGATCTGCTGTGCCCTCTAATCTAACAGAGCTCCAAGCCCTAACACAAAGTGCCTTCTCAACCACTGAAAACTGGATGCTCCAAAATCATCTCTCTCTAAATGCAAACAAAACTAAAATCCTCCTTTACTCCCCCTCTAAACCCTCCTCTCTTGATAAAAACTAATTTCAAATTACCAGCCTTAACAACTCCACTATCAAGATCGTACCCTCAGCCAAACGTCTTGGTGTTACAATTGATGACCAACTAAAATGTAATACTCATATCCAGCTAAACATCAAAAAAACACACATAAAACTTGGCTTACTGTATAGAAACAACCACTTCCTCTCTCCTCCCACCAGACTAACTCTTGCCTCTACCTACCTCCTTCCCTCCCTACTGTATGGTGCTCCCCTGCTCCTAATTTATCATCCACACTTACCTCTAAATTGGAACAATGTTACAACAAAATCTCCAGATTTGCCACAAATGCCAAATCCTCCTCTCATCACTGCACCTCCCTTCACTCTCTAAACTGATTTGAACTCCCCAATCAACTTGACTTTCTCCAAATCACCACAGCCCACAAATTATTGTTCCATCCAACTAACTGCCCTGCTCTTTCCAATATTCTACAACCTTATACCCCCCTTAGATCTTCTCACCAAAACCTGATCACCATACAAAAACCCAAGCGCCCAGCAGGTCAGCTTCTCTTATCCTTTACCCTAGCTAAAAAATGGAATGCTCTGCCTTCCACACTAAGGGCATGTACCAACCTTAATAACTTCAAAACCCAACTTCATTCCTACCTCTATCTAAACAGGAAATGCAACTGCACTCTTCAGCCCATACCTCTCAAGCTATCTTCCCCTTACTCCGGGCTAACCTCTTTACCTTCCTAATCTCTTTTAAATATACTTAGCATAGGTAACTAAATAGTAAAATCTTGATTTTTATGCTATAAGCCTGTTTTTTTCCTCCTGAACAAAATAGAAATTGTTAGTGTTTATTCTTTTTGTAGCAACCTGTTATTTGTAATGCAAACTGCCTTTGAATTTTCATGTAATTAAACTGTTGTTTCCTGTTGGAGATTTTCTCCCCGGGCCTCCACTGAAAACAGGCCCCCAAGCCCAGTGGACCTCCCCGGTAATCAAACTGAAATAAATAAATAAATAAATAAATCCTTCAGAAAATGTATGTTAACACAAACTCTGTTACTCTAGCTACTTTTTAAGGTTATAAGAGCAATACTTAAAATCTGTCTCTATTTTTGGGCCTTTGTCCCCCCGTCATTTTGTCAGGCTTTGTCCAGATTTTTTGCAGTAAGAGGTTGAAAGATATGTCACCCACACACCAATCCAGTCTGCTTCTGTAAAAGACCCCACCTCCCACTGATGCTCAGTCCCTCATTAACAAAAGAAAAGCCTGCAGTTTTTTGGTAGTGGCCTACTTTTTCTTAATCTGCCAGAACCAAATGATATGTTGTCCGTTAGTTTCATGTTACAAGAACAGCATTTTAAACATGACAAAACACTTTATCTTTAATACGAAAAAGCCAAGAGCTGAGTTCTCATCCACCTGAAATCAGTACTAATTACCCCCTCACTATGTCTATTCACAGCATCAGTGCCCACTAAACTGCAGATCAATTAATTTAAATACAGCAGGTAGTATTGCATCCTAACAGCTTTTGGGTCTCAGGTTTTCTATCTGGGAGCTCTTCTGTGTGAAATCTGTTATCCCTGCCTATGTCTACACAGATTCTCACCTAGTGCTCCTGTTTCCTCTCATTTTAAACACATGCCGTGAGGTGAACTTGTGTGCATGTCCACTCGCATCTGTCTGTGCCCTGTGTGTGGCCCTGCTTATCTGCGCTTAAGTGTCCAGTGATTGACTGCTGTCCTATCCACGACTGGTTCTCTGCATTACATTCGTAACTTGCCAGGAAAGAATCTAGCTCCCCTGCAGTATCAAAGAATGAATTAATATAGATAATTGTATTACATGTGTGTTTATATTAACAGCAAAGATGTGAGTAATATGACTCTAGAACTAAAGTTGTGAACTGCATTTATAAGACGACTACTTGTAAAGTTTTTTCTGGTGGGCATGCAGTGAAGATGTGTTTGCTTTGGATAAAAATATAAGAGTAGATAGAAAAAGGAACAATGGCAGACAGAGAGAGACAGATGACTAGACAAGTGCCCCTGCCCCCGTGTTTGGTCTCAACAGATCCCTTCTATCTACATTCACATCATCTGTTCTTTTCACATTTCTGACTCACACATTGTGTTAATTAGTCTCACCATGTCCCTTGTCATTCATGTCCATATAATATGCCTCTGTTACCTTCTCTCTTCTAATTAGCACATTCAAGGTTTGCTCAATTGTTGCTTGTAGCCTAGGCTTCTACCATGTTAGATGAGCATTCAGACAGTAGCTCAGGTAATTTATAAATAGAACTTAAGAACTTGACTGAAATGCACTTTCACTGAATGAGATCACTGTTGTTTGGTCTGCATTTTACCAGAGGTGTAGCTATTTTGGAGTTGATTATTTTAGGCTCAGGGATACAGGGGAAAAATCATCATAAGTATGGGGAAGCAAACTTTGTTACCAAAGGAAAAAAAAATACATTTTCAAAACAGTGTTGATTGCTATTTTTAGACTTGCCTTTTTTTTTTTTTTTTTTTAAATCAGAGGGTTTCAGTCATCTGTCATGGATATCCTTACTTAAGCTCTTCATTCTTCCTATCAAATGAGTTATTTTTGCTTTTCTCTAGAAATCCCCCATCTCCAGAACTATATGCAACACTCCAGGTACTGCGGGGTCTTACCTGAGGACTTTTAAGGGTAGCCTCTGCATGTTTGAAGTCAATATTATAATACAGTGTTGGTCTTTCTTACTATCACTTGAAATTGTTCGGCATGACTGAGCCAAGAACCAACAGCAAACCTTGGCTTTCCTCCTCCTTTATACTGCACATCCCTGCCCATCACGTCATAGTTTCCCTCTTACTCCCCTCTCCTTTGTGCATCACACCAAAGGTCATAGCTCTAAATTCCAACTGCTATCTCTACATACAGTTTAATGTCCTCCTTACATCTGGCAGCCAGTGCAGATCTTGAAACAGAAGAATAATACACCAGAAACAACAGCTACATGATAACAGCCTTGCTACAGGGTTCCATGCTTTCTGCTGGCACATGAGGCCCATCTGAGAGACCAACAGAGACAGTACTGCAATAGTCCAAGTGGGATAACAACACTGTATGCTCTACTGTAGCCACGTGGAATGACAATAACATTCCAGGTCTGAGCCGTAGTCTTGATATGGAAATAAGATGACTTGACAACAGCTGACATCTGATCCTTCAATGTCAGGAGGTCAAACAATAACAACTCCAAGATTATTAATCTGTGAAACAAATTCCATTGTTTTCCTGTCTAAATAATAAAGGGGAAAAAAGAACGGACATTGTGATGGCTGTACTAGAATTTTCTCAGTCCTCACAGAACTGAGTTTTAAATGCCTGTATTACTTGCAGTAAATGACCAACAACAGATAGTCATGAAGATAACATCTGGTACTGGGTGAAGGAGAGGTAGAGGTAAATAGCATCCACATATGAGTACAAACTTCCATAAGGGGAGGATATACAAGGTGATTACCCTGAAGGTATTTATTCTTTTTACCTTTCAAGAAGAGAAACAAAGATAAGAGCTACAATAAATAAAACATTCAATAAATGTTGCAAGCCTTAGAAACATTCTGCCATGAATTTATTCTTTATAAATAAAAAAAACAAATGAAACCACAGATGGTTATGGTTATATTTATGAGCTAAAGAACAGATCCAAACACTGAAGCTTGCGAGTTGTAAATGCTCTTAGATAACAGAACAGGCTGTGGTACCAAAAGTGAACAGTCAAGGAAAGAAAGGCTTTTAAGAGAACAATCCTAACAGTATCGATAGCAAATCGAATACAATTAAAAATCTAAATTTAAATGAATAATCAAACAAAACGGTATGAGTGAAATGATGAGGAAGAAGTAAAACATCCAGCTAAATTTATAATAAAAACAACAGAGACAAGAAAGGGGGCTATTAGGTGTACAAGGAAGCACAGTAGAATTGAAATTCAAACGTTCTGTATTAGGTGTAGTTATAAGTATGAGAAGAAGAATGGTCCGGTGTTTTCTAGATATGTCACAAAAACTCACTCTGTGAAGAAGAGTAAGAGTGTATTAGAGAATTTTCATGTTGCTGAGGTAAATAAAGAAAAAATGTTAGCAGGTACTACTAAATGGAAAGAACCAATCTTGTGAAAATAGACATTAAAGAGGCAGTGTATCAAGTTAGTCAAACTGTTGGGAAAGGAAACTGAGAAAAAAGGAAAAAAGTGCTGAATTGAATTTCAAGACACAGATACACTGTCTAAAATTTTGTTGAAAAATAACTTTAAAGCACTAGGTATGAAAGACAACAAAAGGGCAAAAATGTACACATTACTGACTTTTTCAGGACACCGTGAAAAGACACTGGGCCAGAACCACCTGACAATCATATAAGAAGAAAGTAAAATATATTCTTTCAAACAGTAGCACTGGATCTGGAAGGCTACTTATCTAATATATGGTTTGACTGTCACTTGCAAATTTCAGCATAGTGAAACATAACTGTAGCATGCAAGGACAGGGTAGATTTGTAGAGAAACCATTACACAGTCAGAGGATACTCCTAAACACTCTCCTGAGCCAGAGCAAAGACATCCTGTAGGATTATACTAATGGTAGGCTGCAAGTTAGGAAGAGTATTCAAATCAGATGTTATGCCAGTTATAATACCTCAAGAAAAAGTACTTAGGTTTTGGAAGAAGAACTAAGTTGAACTAAGTTTTTAAAGTAAAAGGAAAGACTGTGTGTTATTAAGAAGCAAATCTAGAAAAATATGAGTGAATAATAAAGCCTCTGTAGACAGGGCCAGATTTTAGTGTTCATAGGCCCTAGGCAATTTTACTTCAAGCTGTGCAAAAACAGGAATAAACACTCTCTGAATTACACTCACTGACATGGCATTCTTATTACCCATGTTTCTTCCTATACATATCATGATCACGTGCTCCTACTGCCAAATTTACCCCTTTTTCCTAGCTTGACGAATCAGGATAATTAGTCTGTCATGTGACCAATCACGTGGGAAGTGATCATAATCACTGAAAACAAAGCAAAGAATCATGACTATTATATTGTTAAACCACGTGACTGATGAAGTCAGTTGAGCAACTATCATTTTTACACTTCTAATTTATATAACTGTGTGTGTTATTCAATTGCCTAACACGGTGGTGCTCAGGTTCATCATTTGTGCAGACATGGATGAGTTGGCACTGGACAGATGATTCGGTTTTGTCAACTCGGCATTGTGAGTATGACTGAACTAGGGAGTTTATTTTTCAACATTAATCAACAAAAGGCCAAGATGTCCGGTGTCAATGTTTGTGCTGTATTTTTGTTAGCCACTATGTTTGAACTTGAATAAAGTAAGGTATACTTCAGTATTTGTGCAATTCCTGGTAAAAGTCTGTTGCAGTAAAGTGATAACTAAACAGTAAGTAATGGGAAGTAAATTGTGTACACCATGTGCATAACCTACAATCATTTGGACATATCTTATTCAAGCTAAAAAATGTAAGAAACTGAGTGCTATTTTTTTATAAACTTTTTTTTTTTTAATTTTTATTTACCATTTTAAGGGTAACATTCTAAAAAATGTTTGGTTAAGGGTTTATTGTAGTAATTATTCCTACTTTATTATTTTTAATTTCTTTATGTAAAATTAATTATTTACTTTGCTTCACTATTCAAAAATTGAAAAATAAGGTTTTTTTATGAATTTTGGTTTTATTCAAAATTTGGCACCATCAATTGGACTTGATCTTTGGCTCTTTTGTGTACTGAAAGTGACATTACTCATGATATGGACTTTGAGGGCATCATTAAAGACTTTGCTGAAAAGAAAAGTTGAAAAAGGAATATTTCTTAGGAAATACCTATTAATTTTGAATTCTTGGTTCTGTAATTTAATTTTGAATTTTAGACAAATTAGACTTCTGCCTTGCAATCTTTTTTTTTTAATTTCTTTTTTTTTTTCAATTTGTTTGCCTCCTTTGTAGGCCCTAAGCACTATGCCTACAGTGCCTAATGGGAAACCCAGCCCTGACTGTACAGAAACAAAACAGAAATTCACATTTGCATCAATCTACAAGATTTGAGAAGATGTGAGTAAGAGAGATAATTACTTGGTAATTATGGCTGAGAACTATGCCAAATACCAAGTGATTTTCTGTATTAAATGCAAATTGTTGATTCTAGTAGATAATGCTAGATGAGGAAAGCTCCAGATTTTATTTATTCCTTTAGGACTATCAAATTCTTATGACTTTTGTTTGGTACCTCATCTGCATAGGGGATAACAAAGAGTGCTAGCAGCAAAGACTCACTGTTGTGAATGTTGCTGATGATATTAGTGTGGGATTAGGGACATGAACATAAGAGATTGATACAATTACTGAACAGACTGAAATTTCAATTAATAAAAACATGTGCAATATAAGAGTGAAAAGTCCACAAACACATGGGTCACATTCTAATATCAGAGAGAGACTAAAGTCACAGAATAGTCAGAGCAACAATGAAAATACCACAGCCAGGAGGCATACAGACGTTAATGAGATTTTGGGAATGATCCATCATCTTGCAAATTTTATGACTAACATGACTAGGAAAACTATGCCTTTTAGAAAGCTTTTTAAAAAAGATAATACACTAAGGTTGGAGTTGCAAACAAGAAAAGTGTTTTAAAATGCTTTGGAAACTCATAATAAAAGCTGTTAAGATTGAACTCAAGTCAAAAAGGGATATACACCTTGACAGTACAGAAAGACAGACCAGTTACCAATATAACAGGAGAATCTACAAAAGCAGATAAAGGGTATTCTTAGGCAGAGAATGAATAAATATCAGTACAGTATGGATGTGAGAAACTCCACAAATATATTAATGGCAAAGAATACAAGCAGGGAAAGATCAACAACTTGCAATCCATACTTTGAAAAGTCTTTGTATAATGGACCTCCATTTACAAATGAACAAAAGAGGTATTCTCTGAGAAATAATAAGCAATACTGTACAGATGTGAAATGTCTCTCAAATATAATGACAGCAAAAAAGTAGAAGCAGAAACAGATTAAACCATTGCAAGACATATCCAGAAAGTATTTGTACAAACCACTTTCCAATACTATGGACAATGCTACTTAAGATGAAAAAACAAGAACTGAAAGTGAAATAGAGACCAGAAAAAGACCAACATATGGAAGACATATATTATAGAGTGTGGGTAAAAGAGGAAAAAGAATATTTGCTAGAAGAATTATACATTTTATGAGTCATACCACAGTTACAACTGACAGAAGAATGAATGAATGAAGAAATAAGAGATATATAATACTAATTTAGAAATGCAGTTGCTGTAAGATGTGACAATGAGATGTTGACCTGAGCAAAAATCAATACAAAAAATAAAAATCCAGTCTTGTTTTTCCTTCAGGGAGGAAATTATTTGTGCCCAAAGCTTAATATTCAAAGATGCTTTGATTATTATACCTTAATCAGTTGAGATGCTTGAGGGACTAAACAAGACTTATCTTGGTAATGTAAAAATGCATGTAAAGAGCAGGAAACATTTGTATTGGCCAGGAATATCATCACAAAAAGAGGCAGAACTTTGACGTGTATACTGTGAACCAAAAGCAGCAATTCACGAGACATTTCCTCTTGCACAGTACCATGCGGAACACAAAGACAAGCGAGCACTGATTTTTTTTTTTTAATTTTGGAGAAGCTATGTTCTTAATCCATACAGGTTAGTGTTTAAAGCATCCTGCAGTGATTACATGAACAGGCATTATAAGGTACAGTGTGGTTAAGGGGATTAAATGGGTATCTTCTGGACGCAAGACATGCCTGACATTCTCATTATCAGACTATGGTTCACAATTTAAGAATATGGAATTTATGACCTACAATAGTGTGACTTCAAGTATGTGACTAGGAGTCCAAAATGCCCACAGTCTAATGAACATATGCAGAAACTATCCACAGTAAAGAAACTGATGAAAAAGAGTGCTAGCTAAGAAGATTGACATCTTGCAATTCTGAAAAATAGGAATGCCCCCATTGCAGAATCCCAGTAATTGCATGTAATGGGGTGATGTCCCTCCATCTCATAAAGAAATCACTGCATTATAATGAAGATTAATATTCACTGTCTTTATTTGACATTTTCATACTTCTGTAGTTGCAGGACTTGCCATTCTGGATCTCACATTTCTGACAGAAAGACCGGAGATGATGGTTACCAAGAAAAGCGTTTCCAGGGAACATCGTCTATCAAAGTTCAAAACCCATTGAGAGGCTTCGCCTTGTAGGTCACCTAAGATAGTGCCTTTGAAAACTAGTTCCACTGTTGAATTAGTAAAGACTGATGCATCCAGTAGCTACCGACGGGTCGTGACAGAACACAAGGCTATTGCCCATTCAAGAAAGTGTGGGAGATAGAGAAGAATTGAGGAATGCTGGCATCTTTTGGTTCACATTTTGCTTAATACACAAAATGGAAAAACTCTCCTATTGCCCCAGGTAGCATTTTTAGTCACAGTCTCATGTGTAATACATATAACATTTGGAAAAAATAAATGCACATGAAGAAGTAATATGAAATCTTGGAAGCGTCGAGCATGATGGACTTGAGATAACCCACTGCATGTGTCAGACGACTACTGGGAAGTAGGAGAAAGATGTCAACCTGCTCAGATATGTATCACCTGTGATAACTGTACATGCCTTGGGCAATGAGGAGCTCCAAGGATGACATCTGCCTTTGCTGCTTTTTGATTTAAAAAGCACTTTTAGGATAAGTGGCATAGGAGGAAAGGTATACAGCAGCCCTCTGCTCCAAGGAATGAAAAAGGCATCAGTCATCCGGGTCCATTTGCATGCATGGAGGGTACAGAAAACTGGCAGCTGGTGGCTGACATTAGATGCTAACAGGTCCACTTTAGTGGTGCACCTTTTTCCAGTTATTTTTAAGAAAACTTTCCTATCTCAATTTGCTCTGCTTAAATGTACTCCTGATGAGGTAATCAACTAACACATTCTACTGGCTGGTGATGTAAACAGTCTGCAAATGAACACAACTGTTGCTTAGGTTCAACACTTTCATAGCTAGTCTGCAGAAAGGGTAGGACTGGATCTGCTTCTTGTTAAGTGTGCTATACCAGTGTAGCATTGTCTGTCACACTCCTGAGCACTCCTGACAATGGGGGTCAGTGGAAGGCTTTGAGGGCACAATGCATTGCCATAACATCTATTACAGTGACGTGCTTGTTGCCAAGCTCCTAGATCAAGAATGCTGACCTTAACCTGACCCAGATGTACTCTGTATGCTAAGACCAAGGTATATTTAATTAGTTGTTGATTTGGAACTGATGAGAACCCACCAGTTGTGCTTTCTCCAAAGGGTTGGGATTGAGGGGATTCTTCAGTACCAGGAATGGTTGTGTTGTTCACAGAGATGTTAAAGGAGCGGACAGAACTTCCTGGCACATGGGACCTTTACAGTGCTTGCTGATACATGCCTACGGCCTTGAACCTGGCACCTTGAGGAGAGGTCTTGCTGTTAGTGACTGTTTATGTGATCTATATTCGAGAAGAATTAACTCATTGAGAGATCTCTTCTGGAGGATGGGACAGTCTGCAGTCTTACATGTCCAGCACTGCTCTTAGAAGGGCTTTGTGCCTCATGGAAGAATGACAGACATTTGAAGGTTCTGACAGATACCCAGGCTTGTAGGTACCTGAACATATAGCCAATAGTCTCTTGCAGCTTCTCCAAGAAGATGACCTGAACTGGGTAACTGTCAAGGAAGGAGTAGATGTGAATATTATTGAGTCTCAGGTGGGAAGACATCAAATTTAAGGATTTGGCGAAGACCCCAGGCACCACAGACAGACCAAAAGGTACACAGGTGAACTGCAAGTATGAGTTCCCCACTGCAAACCACAGGATGTTCCTGTGCACTCTGTGATTTGGTATAAAAAGGTTTGGCAAGTAAGTGTCCATTATGTCTAAGGTGATTTACAGAATTTCCATGAACAGAAAGGGCAACACTGGTTGCAGAATAAGCATTCACAAAACATTTTGAATGCGATAAATTTGTTTAAGCTTGAAAGATCTAGAAGATGCCTATATAAGTTCTCCTCCTTTGATACCAGAAAAAGTCTTGACGGAGACTTCTACTTGGGATACCTTCAATATTATTCTGTAATCAAGCAGCTGCCACATAACAGCCTGGCTTGCTGAGAGTAATTGCTGACTATGGGTGTAATGCTCCCTTAATGGAGGAAGTTGCCAGATTTCTAATTTGTATCTTGCATTTACAATGGTTATGTCAGGAGGGACCAGCTTTCTGACAGATATGAAATTCTCCCAACTAGGACTGGAGAGGATTATGGGAGGGCAAGACTCAAGGAATAGTCACAGAAAGTGGCCTCCTGTGATGAATGAAGGGTATTCCCCTCACTTCCTACATCTCCGTTGTCTTACTGTTGTCCCTTCTACCATTTTGAGCTTGCCAACATTTTTGGAATTGTCTCCTTCTTTTGCATTTGTCAGTCAAGGCTGTTTTTATAAAGACACCATTCTTTGGTGGAGCAGTTTTGGGAGTATATGTGTACTAGAGAAGAAAGATGTTTCACTAGTTGGAAGGTTTTATCTTTCTTCCAGCTTTCCGAGCATCACCTGCAAAGGTGGATCAAAAAGCTGCTCTTTATCAAGGGAAGCATTCAGTAACTGCTGAGCAGCCTCTTCAGAAAGGGTTTAGATGTCGGCTGAGGTCTTCCTCTTTATAACCATCCCCAAGGGTGATATCCAGGTGTAGGCATACCCAGTATCATAGCCATATTCCAAAAAGTGTCTCCCTTTTATAGCCATATTTCAGAGAGTGCCTGCCAAGTTTGAGAGCCATATCAGTTAGCATCACAGTTCCACCTCTGACTGCTGCAATTGAGATATCATAAGCTATCTCATTCACTTGCATTCACTTGTACATTTGGCAGCTGACGACTATAATGCCTTGGCTAAGGTGTGCACTTTTTCAAAAACCTGCTAATACCTACATTTTCCCTATTTGTTATGGAGAAAATAAAGAATATGGACCAACATATACACACTGAGCAGAGTGGATGAGAGTTGTTGACCACAACTGTTAGCTGAGATATATAAGTATCCTGTTTTTTTTTTGATTATTTATACAGATTATTGTTTCTAACAATTAATATACAGCACTTTTATTGCCTGCTTTTTAGTCTTTGAGTGTATTTTATTGCTATTAACTAATCTGCACAAGTAACTGATTTGTTTGCAGTTAAAAGCATTCTGTATCTTTACAAATCTTTATATGTTTAAAAACTTTCATTTGTGGCTTTCTCTAGTGCTTACTGTCTTGTAGGCTATTGTTCTTGTCCCCACCCCCCCTCCCAGTTGGTGTCTTTGCAGTTGCCCGCCCCTACTGTAAACTGATCTGGGACATTCCTCCCAGTCTAGTGTCATTAGCTCATTCTACCTAATACAGAGAGAACATTGGCTAAGGCCTTCTGTTTCTCCTTTTTCCCTTTCAAAAAAAAAACAAAACAAAACATTTTTTTGCCTGAATCTCCTTGTGTTCTGACTGCTTCTCAAACATTTTGGAAATATAGAGTATATTTCAGAGCATTTATTATAACTGTAATTGCCTTAATATTGCTACAACTCAAGTTCTCTAGGTTGCATTGCATCTGAAGTGTTTGTGTGTTTTAGCTGCTTTTCTGTATATATAGACTTCTCTGTTTCTTTAACTAAATAAGCTCTGCAAAGTTGTCTTATTGCATTCCTGCCTGTATTTCTGAGTTTTTTGCACTTTTAAAGTTTGTTTTTGCTTAGTTTAACTGGTAGGCTACACACTCAAGTGCGCTAGCCAAATTAAAGCATTTACTGTGTTTCAGTACCTAATTTCTGCTACTTTGTAAAAAAAAAAAAAAAATATATATATATATACATATATATATATATATATATATCCTTGTTTCCCGCCTTTACTGAACTAGAATAGTCCAGTCTTCAGGTATTGCTGATCTCTGGATAGGAGGAAGCTTCTTTGTTCACCAGTGAGAGTGGGGAGCTCTGAGCAGCCTATCTGTCCCTTGAGGAGTGGTTCCAGCCCAGTGACCTGTAGCTTATTGGCTGTTTTGGGCCATTTCCTACCCCCTGCTTTAAAGCCAGCTTTAGCGCGCTTTTGCGCTTGTAATTTAAAGTTTGTCCTGTTTGTTGCATTTACCTGTTGAGGCTACACACTCAAGTGCGCTAGCCTGTGTTACATATTTATTGCATTTTCCTGCTGTTTGTTGCAAAAAAGAAAAAAAAAACAAAAATTATCCTTGTTTCCCGTCTTTCCTGACCTAGTGTAGTCCGAATACAGGCTTTGCTGTATTCTGGACTTTTGGAAAGTTCCTGTGTTGCCCATTTCCTTTCTTGGATAAAGGGAGGCTTCTTTGTTCACCAGTGGCAGTGGGGAGCTCAGAGCAGCCTATCTATCCCTGGAGGAGTGTTCCCAGCACAAGAATCTGGTAGTCTATTGGCCGTTTTGAGCCAATTTCTAGCTCTTTCAAGTCCCCCTGTATAAAACCTGCTTTGGCACGATTTGCAGCATTGGGCAGCTCCGCTTAATTGGGTTTAAACCATTCTCGGCTCCACAAAGTCTGCTCTTCACTTTTTCCCTTAGAACTGATCTAGTTCTCATAATAAATACCCTATTCCTATTCTAAAACCTGGCACTTGCTCACTAAAGCAATTACATAAGTCAGCACTAAAAAATTAAAAGCACTACACCCTCACAAACTCCCCTTGAGTACCTTGTTCCCTATTGGCCATTTTTTTCAATTATAAAGGAATTCCCAATACTATTCTAGCATGTCCAAAGGTCAGTTGTCAATCTCCTCTCTGGTCCAGCTGGTGAATCTGGGAATCTTGAGGCAATGTTACAACTACCTCATGTACACAGACAACCCTCTCCTCCTCCCAACAAATTCCAACACATGTGAGAGATGCAACCATATAGCCAAAGTGGAGGCTAAGCTCTCTCAACTCAGTACTGGCGTAACCAGTCAGGAGGAGAAGGAAACCACACTCACTACAATTCCAGTCTCACAGAGACCTACCACGACAGCAAACCAAACACATAAACACACAAAAACATACTCGGAGGCTCTAAATAAAAATCTGCCTAAGCAGCAGAGACCTCCAAAGCAGACACCCAAGCAACCGCTACCCCAAAACAAAACATGTGCAACACATAGCTCACAAAGCCAGTGTGCCGAACAGTCACAGCCCATAAGGCTAAACAACACACCTGATGCACTTGTAATAGGTGACTCTATCGTCAGGCACACTGACGTCCCGCTCACCAGGCTGAACAAGGAGAAGGTCACGGTGAGCTGCCTGTCAGGTGCTAGGATCCGCCACATAACACAAGCACTCAGGTCACTCCAAGGCAAGTACAAATATGACTCAGTCATTGTCCATGCTGGTGTGAATGACCTGAGATGTACCTCCCTGGACTACATGAAAAGAGACATAGAGGAGCTCTCTGAGCATGTAGCTCAGGCTGGTATGACCCTGACCTTGAGTAGCATCTTACCCTCACCAAGAATGATGCCACAATATGAAGACAAGATGATCAATTTCAACAATTGGCTTAAGTATTGGTGTCATTCAAAGGGGATCCAATGCCTGTAAGCCTCGGATGACATGCTCGATAAGCCACAGCGCTTCACTAGGGACGGCTTGCACCTGTCACCCCTGGGCTTTCGGATATTGGCAAAGGCTCTTGCCACCCCCATAGTGCCATTTTTAGGCAAGGCTCAAAAGACAAACCCACCTCCATAGGTATCACAAGGGATAAGAAACTAAGAGTAATGCAACTCAATGCCAGAAGTCTAAACCTCAAGATGCACGCACACAAAACTCTCCTTAGCATGGTGAACATCGATATCTGTGCAGTAACAGAAACCTGGTTCAAGGCTCCCGAGAGCACCCCAGCACTACCAGGTTATACCTCATACCATGCTTTTCGGCCCCAAAACTTGGACCGAACCACAAAAGGAGGGGGAATATCAATATTCGTCAAAGATATCCACACCTCCAGGTTGGTGACACAGCACGAAGCATCAGAGACTATCCATGTGGAACTAACAGTGGGTAAAACTGCCTTCCAGTTTATGGCCTGCTACAGACTACCCTCCCAAACCAAGGAACCCCACTCGGCCTTCCTGAGAACACTGGAAAATATGAAGGTCTCTCCAAACACCATTATATTGGGCGACTTCAACTACCCAAACATAGACTGGGAGCATTACTCTAGCTCCAACACCCTAGCCCAAAGGTTCCTAGAATTTATAAACTCAAATGCTATGGAACAACTTTGTTACCACTCCCACAAGAGGGGAAAAGATACTGGACCTGATCATCACCAACATGGGGGCTCTATGCTCCAGACCAGAAGTGTATCCCTCACTGGTAAGATCAGACCAGGAACTAATCTCACTGGATATTCACATCCTGACCCCACCCCCTGCCCAGAAAACCACAGTGAAAAACTTCTCTAAAGCAAATTTCACACTCCTCAAAACCGAGGTGGAATCCTTCAAAGCCCCCGGGCCTGTGGAAAATACGGCCCAGACTGCAGAATCCTTTATAAATGCATTCTATGAACACCTTCAGGAATGCATGGATCATGCAATCCCAAATAAAACCAAGACCCAATCCTCCAAAGGCAGACGTCCTGTCTGGTGGACCCCAGCCATAAACAAACTATACAATTGAAGGAGGAAGCTACTACATGATAGAGCAAAATCCCAAAAAGGGAAGGCATCTCTGATCAGTATTAGCAAAAAACTACAGGCACTCATAAAATCGTCTAAGGCCAGCATCGTGAGAAAAATTGCACAGGACACTAAGGATAATCACAAGGCTTTCTTTAGTTATGTTAGGAACCTGGGTGGGAATTCCCAGATATGCTCAGAATTAGTCCAAAATGACAAAAAATACACCGAACCCGCAGACATTGCCAACATCCTACCTGACAGGTTCAGCGCAAACTCCCCCCCCCCCACCAAAAGGGCAAATATCTATCCCAGCAGAGTGCTGCCCCCCTGACATCTCAGATGCTCAGGTAAGAGCCGCCCTCTCCAAAGCAAAAAACACAGCATCAATGGGATCAGATGGTAACCCGGGCTGCGTCCTACATGAACTCCAAGAAGAGCTAAACCCAAACATAAACTACTGTTCAATCTCAGCCTTACTACAGGATATGTACCCAAAGAGTGGCGTACAGCAACAGTGGTCCCTCTCCACAAAGGTGGTGCCTCAACGGATCCTGGAAACTATCGCCCCATAAGCCTGACTAGCTTGGTCTGCAAAGCTATGGAAAGGATCATCGTGGACCTCATACATAAAGATATTGGGGACCTACAGACACTGGATCCTACCCGGTTTGGCTTTGTTAAGGGCAGATCCTGCCTCTTAAACCTGGTTGATTTCTTTGAAACAGTCACCAAGGCCATTGACAAGGGGAAGGTGGTCCACACAGCCTACCTGGACCTCGCAAAAGCCTTCGATACAATACCCCACTCGGGCATTATAGATAAGCTCACCAGCTTAAATATAAACCTCTATGTCACTAGATGGGTTGCAAACTGGTTCAAGGACAGAATCCACATGGTTAGAATTGCTGGAGCCATGTCAGACTCCAAACCAGTTACAAGTGGCGTCCCACAAGGCTCAGTCCTGGGACCTCTCTTGTTTGGTATATATTTCTCGGAGGTACAGGCCAACATGGAAGGACTGTGGCTGACAAAGTTCGCAGATGACTGCAAACTAGGTGCCATAATCGACTCTCCAGCCGACACAAGCAACCTACAAAAGGGCCTCATAGAAACAGACAACTAGTGCCAGAGCCATGGCCTCAAGCTAAATGCCAAAAAGTGTATAGTCATCCCTTTTGGCAAAAACAAAGTGCCCACAAATTACCACATAGGTGGTAATCCATTAAGTAGGGAAGAAGTAATTAGGGACCTGGGGACCCAAGTTGATAGCAATCTCTCATTTGAAAACCACGTGGCCAAAGTGGTTAGAAAAACATTTTATATAGCCCACCTAATCATGAAGGGATTCACATCTAGATCAAGGGAGGTCATCGTGCCTCTTTACTCATCCCTCATCAGGCCCATAATTGAATACAATGCCCCTGTTGAGATGTACCATATCAAACACCTGCAGCAACTGGAAAGTCCCCAAAAGTACCTCACCAAGAGGATCAAAGGGCTCAAACAGATGCCATATGCTGCCCAGTTAAAGAAACTCCAGCTCTACTCAGTGGCATACCGCCTGCTCAGAGGCAATCTGTGCCTGACGTATAAAGCCATGTCCAACCCGGAATTAATGGACATGTTGCACCTCAGAAAATCCAAATCCCATCGAGCTACGAGCTCCAGAGACTTGAACCTCAGCACTGAAATAAATAGAACATGCTGGAGGGACAGATTCATAACCCAGAGGCTCCCTTCACTCAGGAATAAAATCCCAGTCCAGGTTAGGCAGAGTCCCTCATTGACTCTCTTCAAGAGGAATCTTGATGAGTGGATGGGAGATCGTAGGTTTACCCCGGGTATCACTTCTGTGTCACTGTTAGACAGAGGCACAGTATACTAACCTTGACAAAAGGCATAGCAAAATTCATTTAAAATGGGTGGTGAAAGCCAAACACACTCTGGCTATGCTTATAAATGCCCTAGGGCAGTTAGCTTAGTATGAACCTATGAACCTATGAACATGGATCACTTTGAAGCATCCACAGAGACAACTGCAGGATCCATTACTGGGTTCTTTTACAAATGTCTATGTTTCTCCTGAGTCCTATAATATCAGACTGAATTTGGGAGGCTGGTGGTCGAGAGTCAGGCTCCAGGGATGCACTGCTGAAAATCTCTCTGAAAGCCTGGACAACAGCAGTACTTGGCTGAGGACTTAGAATTACTCAAACACCAAATGTCCCAAAGTATGTTTTCCGAGCTATGTACAGTTGCTCAAATCTCCCTCCCCATTTGAAGTTTTCCCTTATATGTTTCACTGCTTTCCTGGTCACTTCTTTGAGAAGGAAGCAAAAAGAGATAGAATCTTCCTTGCATGTATGACAGTCCATGGTGAACTGCAATTGAACTACTTACATTAAATCTTCTGTCTGTTACTGGTGATCAAGAGGAAAAGGTGTAATCTCCTAGAACATCTGCATAGCAGTCATGTGGGCAACTGGTGCCCAAACTTTAGATGACTGAGAAAATGGTGGGGCAATGGGGGGGACTAAGCCGGGCACCATGTTATGTGGGGGAGCATTTAAAATCTAAGCAAACAGACTTCAGAGAAAGTGAAGTGAATTGTGGCTTGACCGGCAATGAAGAAGCTTCTACATTGATATCTGGAGATGCATGAGGATCAGCATTGAACTGTGACACAGTAACGTGGGTCAGAGGTCTGACTAATACCTGAGGCTGAGAATGGCCACACATTATCAGAGAACATCAAAGCCCTGAGATGGGGGTTGTTTCGGCATTAAACTGCTGTGTCCAAGTGGGACTGATAGTCACTAATGTTTCATATAGCCTTGCTTCCGTTTTCCTTTTGAGGATTTTTTTCAGAGGAGCAGCACTTATTCAAAGACCCTGTTGCAGTGAAACACCATAAATTCCAGCAAGGAATCTAATTTCTGTAATGAAGGGATGCTGCTAAAATTTGCCAAAAGAATACTTATTGAAATATGTTGTTGAAGTCTCTGTTGGACGGCTGAATGATGTACAGTAGCAATACTCTGCGTCAAAAAAAGAAAATGAAGACAGGGCGAGTTACCCTGCTAATTACACTGAATATGGTACTCACTAAAAGATTTTCTGATATACGGGCTGCATCATCTGCAGGGGATTTTTTTCCCTTCACCACACTTCTCAACTGTCCAGATTTTTGCAGAATGTCAAGATTTTTACATCATATTTTTGGTCTGCTCCTCATAATATTTGTGGTTTTCTGACAAATCACTAAGGATTCAAGTCACTAAATAATGACAGACATTTGAGTTTCAGACTTCATATCAATCAAGAAATGGATGCCAACACAAAATATGTTTATGAGAGCAATATTTAAAATCTGCTCCTACTTTTGGGCCCATGTCCCCCTAACATTTTTGGCTTTGTCTAGATTTTTTTATGCTTAGAGGCTGATAGGTAAGCCCTTCAAGAAAAACTTAATACTGCAGCAGAATGTTGCATTTAATTTTAGTACTCGGGAAGAAATGTATCACAGATTATTTTTTTAATTTAAAACATGCAAAATTCAACCACAGGCATTTGCTAAGAGTTCTTCCTTCTAGTCTCTGAGGTTTACAGATTGTCTTAGGACATCTCAAGCGTTTTTTAACTGACTGATTTTCTTTCTTCCTAGTCGTCCAAGCTCTGCAACATAGCTCTATAGTACTGTAGAGTGAGAAGAAATCACACTCTACAAACACACTCACACACACACACACACACACACACACACACACACACACACACACACACACACACACACACTCACTCACTCTTCTTAAGTACAATAAATGGCATACAACATTACTTACAGAAGCACAGAATGCAGTAAAATTGCTAATAACTTTCAATGTTCAGTGAGGCTGTAAAATGTCCTTTACGCCAGCAGATTCCCGGCAGAGATCATCTGTTTGGAGCTCTGAGTTAATCCTTTTAACAGATGACTTCACAATGGAGTCTTAAGAAAAGTACTTAAATAATTTCTATGCCCATATGTTTAAGGTTTATGAAAATTTCCAGATATGCAGTTATTGAAGGTGACCCTATAAACATTAATATTCATTTTGTACAAAACAATCGCAAAATGCTAGCTTTGGATCCATTTCATCCATCCACAATCCCTTTTTTCTAGTTTTACACATGGGTTTGGGATGTCACTTCCATTTTTAATTAGAGAGTACACAAGGCAAGACCAGAAAAGTGATACTTTAGGGCCAGTGTGTGTGTGTGTGTGTGTGTGTGTGTGTGTGTGTGTGTGTGTGTGTGTGTGTGTGTGTGTGTCAGGGGGTGGTATATGGAGTGATCCCAAGGACTTAGATAATGTTACATGTACATCTTTTGCTGAGGTTGTATTTACCATATGTTAAGTATCAGCTTTACTTTATACTTAAGGCAGACTCTTTTTCTTACGTGCGAAATATCCTTTCTTAGTTGAAAAAAATAAATAAAACAAAAATCAAGGTAATTATTCAAACTAAAATACAATTATTTTAATTTACATTCATTGTTGTCCATGTTTAATGAAAATGTTTGACACACAACTAATTGGCTTTCCTTATTTATTTTACATTTGCTAAATGAGAAGTCCAGCTGGAAGGCTGCATTTCCAGTACAGACTCAGAGAAATGAAATCTCCAGATAATAAGAACAAAAGTACTTAATAAAAAGGGCAGACACTCAGCACTATGCTGAAATATTTTTTCCAGTGTATTCAGGTAGTCTGTTACAACAATTAGTCCTTCTGGAGAAAATTGAAGTCACAGTCATACCTCTCACCTTTCCCTGATTTTTCACAACTTCCCCATCTGAGCTCGTACTTTTGATGTTTTTTACTAAATCACAGCAGATAACAGTAAATCAATAACATCAGTCTTTAGAGTTTTGTACTTCTTATCATTCTGAACGTGCATGCTGATGCAAAAATCCATCAACTTTTAAGAGATTCTTAGCCAATTAAGTTACAAGCTAGTCTATCACCCTTAGCATGCTGATAATTTTCAAAGTTATTCAAAATGAGCAGTTGCTTTCCAATTTTTAATAAACGTTTTCTGAGATATGCATACTCCTAGCCATCCTAACAGAAAGGAACAATGTTCCAATATTTAAAACTGGTACTGAATGTAGATAGCATGTGTTGATAAGGTAAAAACCTGGTAGGATAAATCAATTTTGCTCCTTTAAAAGGTAAACTGGACCAGCTTAATTCAATTTCATACCTACTAAAGTAATCAACATGTACCACTTTGCCCATTTGGTAGTGCAAATAGATGGAGCCCAGCCAGCATTCTAGAAGGTCAGGGTTTGAGCAGTAAGATCAGTCATTGTTGGAACTGGTTGGAGGTAGGGAATTCAGTAGCTGATGCTGCTTGTTCATTCTAAGGCATTGGCTGCGGGTTTAAGGCACCTCCCACTAGAGAGCAGAGGTCCTGAAGCTGGGTGTGACGCTACCTGTCCAGCTGCTACAGGAAAGGCATTGCAGATGAACAAATGGCTGCACAGTGCGACACTCATAGTCTAACTGCATATTCAATCCTCCTGCGTATGTTTATTCTCCCTGATCAAATTATAATTTATTGTAGTAAATTCCTTCCTCTGGAGATAGTGTAATGTCCTGTTTACCTTATCTCTGGCCTGAAGATGCAACAGCATGCACTGAGATGGTCATTATGGATGTCTTCCCTTATGAGGGAGGACCAGCCTAGTGAGGGGAAAGGAAAGACTTTCTGAAAATAGTGAACTATCAGGGGAATAGATGGAAGAGAGAAGTTAGAGGTGGACAGCAAGGCTGAGAGAAAAAAGACAAACTTCAATTTTTTTGGGGGGGGGGGCATGACCCATGTTTTCCTCTAGCGATAGCAGAAGAAATCTTTGTGTTTAAAGCATACAGGGAGAGAATAAAAAAATTATAGCTCCTTGACAAAGCAATACCTTTGTTCCAGTTCTCTCATGCTAAAATCATTCAAATGTACCATTTAATTTCATTATTCATCAATTGTAAATGCACAGTAATTTTTGCATAGACATCCCCATGAGTCCTCTGTTGATAGAATATATCATGCCTAATTAAGGCTTCTATGTGTGTGATGTCCCTAGGTTATATAAAGTTTCCATTATATAAAACAGGCTAATTCATAAGGATGATAAAGAAAAATGAAACACTCTGATGGGACTCAGGCTTCTGGAGGATGGCATCTTAATGTACCGTAGGTACAGGGTAGGGAAATTTCAGAGGTGATCACAGAAATGTACTGCATTATGCTGGGGCCTCAGGGTCTCTCTAAAAGGGTGGAATAAACACGGACTACTAAACATACAGTGCTCTATAACACTGGAAAGGGCCTGCCCACCAGTGCTTGTGTAATGGGAGCAAGATGCAGAAATAAACAAAAAGAAAGACGTTGCTATTTCCACAAGTTTCGCCCTGATTTTGAAAGTAATTTGGAGAGATCTCATTGAGTAACTGGGGCCTTTTTACAAACATACATGCATAAAAAATAAAAATAAAAAAGGATTAATTATTCTTCTTTTTTCGGCTTTTCCCGGTTAGGGGTCGCCACTGCAGATCACCTGTCTGCTCATGATTGGCAGTGGAGTTTTACGGTGTCGAGGTGCCAGCCCAGCGCCCAACCTTCCACAGAAGGCACACACATGCACACACTCACGCCAATTTAGAGTGCCCAATCCACCTACAGCATGTCTTTGGGATGTGGAAGGAAACTGGAGCACCCGGAGGAAACCCACGCGACCACAGGGAGGACATGCAGACTCCGCACAGAAGGCACACCAGCTGAGGATCGAACTGGAGAACCTCTTGCTGCTTCATTTTTTCATCTTTTTTTAATTTTTTTTTAAAAAATAAAAAAAAAAAAAAGCTGAATAAATGAAGCAAATAAAGATCCGTGTTTTGTTATCGTGTGAACCTTATAAATCCCATCTTCTCTTAGGAAGAGCATAAATGTACATTTGTATGTAGTACAAAACGTTTTCATTATACAAATACCCATATTTTATGCTGGTAAGAAAGAACTAAAACCTTATTAGGTACTACTTTTTACTAGCTTCGAGTTTTGTTACTAAAAAGCACAGTGTGTATGTATTTAACTAACAAGTGTGGTGTCACTCTCAAAAATTGTCATTCCATTGAAGGGTTCACCCATTAATATTGCTAGGAATGCTACAGTAGTCTAACAGAATGCTACAACAGTTTAATCCTAGTATTAGTTAGGGAATTATGTTCCTATCATGCTGAATAAAACTGAGGCTCTGTTGAAAGAAGACCTGTTTTTACTTCCTTGGTGGTATATCATGGAATGTTTCTCAGAAACTTGGGATACTGCATTTTCTGATATTCAGATGACCTAAGAACAAAACAGGCTTTTCATTTCTTACAGATTGTAAACTATTTTAAAATTTAAGGTCTAAAATAATTAGACACTCTTGTCATTTTAGATGCAGTTTTGTAATTTATACTACAGTTGTACAATGTGTAATTGTTTAAGTCAGGGATGTCTGTGAAATCCTATCCAGCTCCACTGCATAAATTACACAGTACAAGATATCTAGTTTGCTTTATATTTAGAGGCACTAACAAGGAGCATATAGGACTCAGATTTAAAGATATAACTGACATGGCAATCAAGAATAGTTATCTTTTATATACTTGAAAATCCAGAAAAAGGATGTTTCTGTGCGGTAGAGTATTTTGAGACAGTTTTAAGTCTTTTTGGAATATAAAATAAGTGAAGATAAAACAAAGGCTATAGTGTTATATGGAACCCCACATGAATTAATACCCACATTTATGGGGACATGATAACATGAAACACTTAGGTTTATGGATAAAAAAAGATTATATTATGGCAGCTAGGCCAGCCATATTTTATTAACAAGAGAAGTTGAGGGAAAACAATTTGGGAGTGAACAAATGCAAGTTACTTAAGTTGATTTTTCCCAAAGAACAAGGTAGGTTAAGATTGCCTGGTTTGAATAGATATTTTAGAGCTATGAAGTTAAGATCCATATACACAACACAAGCCAAAGGAGAATATACATTTTACCAGTGGGGATGACTGCAAGCAGGGGTACTGAAAATATACAAGACAAGGTCTAGAATTTACTGGAGGAAATTACAAATGGAACCAAATTTGGGGGAACGAATAACTAGGAAGGGCAGGAGGGAAAGGTAACTCATTGGGATTGGGCTAAGTGGAAGTTTGGAATGTAGGCTGAAGATCGCTATCCCTATCTGAGATTGATATAGTATGGGCAAAGACAAATTATTATGTGAAAGTTAAGTGAAAGACCATCTCTAGTTGATCTTTTAGCCAAGTCTAAAACAGAAGCTGCACTTAAAAGCAATAATTAGT
Organism: Protopterus annectens; assembly: GCF_019279795.1. Classification (NCBI taxonomy): domain Eukaryota; kingdom Metazoa; phylum Chordata; order Ceratodontiformes; family Protopteridae; genus Protopterus; species Protopterus annectens. The sequence goes on along the minus strand of NC_056745.1, from coordinate 179,421,515 downwards.
AGGGCACATACAACTGCATGATAGCTATAAGTATCATTCAGAGAAGATTAGAACAGACTGGGAAAAGAGAATGGAAAGGCTGTTCAGAAAAGGCACAACAGGTGGACATCTGCAAGGCTCCCAAGAAGCATAGTCCAGGAGGTTTAGGATTCTTCATGGAAGTGCTTGCATGGGTATTTTTATATCCCAAGCAGACTTCACAGTATTTTTCCTCAGGTAGAGAACAAAATGCTGGAGGTGTGACATAGAGTTGGCACACTTTAAAAAATTCCTACAGTGTACTTTGTCAGAATTGTTTAAAGGAACAGATAGATGCAGCTAATGACATGATTCTTTTAAGTTGGAATATAAGACCAGAATCATACAGGCACAGTAAACTGATATTACTGGCTGCCGAAAAAGCAATTACTATAAAATGAACATCCAAATCCAAACCAACTGTAACTGAAGTACTGAATTTTGTACATGAGATAAAAGAACTGGAGGTGTGATCTTTGAAAGAGGCAATGAGCAAATCACACACAAATACATGGAATTTGAGGGAATACATGCAGAATAAATGGAATTTGTGGGAATAATACACACAGAATAATGATCACCGGGAGAAATAAGGCAATGGGGAGGCAGGAAATGAGCAATTTATGTAATGTTGGAATGAATGAAAATTGTTAGAAAAACATACATATACCACATGAAAATACTGCAGAAATATCACTATGACTTTATTTTCTTTTCAATCATTGTATTTGTACTCATACCACTCTTTAAAATGCGATGGTTGAATAATGTTGTTCAAAAAAATTGAGATCCCTATCGAAGACTGTACTTTGGCCCTTTATAAAAGATTCTACCTAATATGATTGTTCCCAACAATATAACATGTCACAGATACACCTTCTTTACAAAATTAACTATGGTACATTTGTTAGCATTAAAGGTTAAGCCATTATTTTTGCAGCAAGTATATGCTATGTCCAGCTCCTTCAGAGAAATACACAATTGTGTAAGAGTACATGGTCAAGTACGTCACGGTTACAGTCATCCACCCTACTGATACTTTAGTCACTGTAGGGCCAATGTGCAGTCAGACTTCGAGAGCTTAGCACCCCTTCTCATCCAGGCTGCATGGAGAAAGTACAGTTGTGTACACTTACCATAAATGTAAATGTTCGAGTGTATTCACTGTTGCAGTCATTACATTTGGGTTATCTGCCTGCAGGTAGCCCTCAGCCGGCCTGAATATCAAAGTCTTGGATTCCTGCATCAGATGCTGTCCCTTCTTCCATGACGTCAGGTCGAAAGGGGTATAAAACATGCAGCCGACGCCATTACATCAGTTTTTCTTGCCCCAGATGTCAGGTGCCCCCATAATGGGAAGCAATTATATATATAAGGTTACACCTCCAACAAAAAGCAAATACACCAGAAAGCTTAAATACACCAAACGAGAAGGAAGGTAAAGCCTAGAAAAGTCAGGGGGCTGGTGGGAGGGTAACCAGGACCGTAACAGTGAATACACTCGAACATCTACATTTATGGTAAGTGTACACAGCTGTAGTATGTTCTTCGTGTTTCACTGTTGCAGTCATTACATCTGGGTTGATTCCCAAAGCTAAGGAAGGGATGAGGAATTTAGAGAGCATTAGGACCAGCTATTAAACCCTGCAAAACTGCAGTGGCAAAACCAGCTCTGGATTTAGAAAAAATAGGCATGTTGTAATGCTTGGTGAAGGTATGGACAGAGCACCAGGTAGCAGCTTCTAGGATGTCCCTGGTAGGGACTCCTCTGAGGAAGGCTGTAGAGGTAGAAGCAGCCCTGGTGGAGTGTGATCTTATCCCCTGTGGGGTAGTTTTTCCATGGTGCTTGTGGGGTGTCCCTTTTGCAGAATTTGTCCAACTGGTAGTTCTGAGGGGAGGCAAAAGTACAGTTTTGTACCTACCATAAATGTAGATGTCCGAACTGGATAGCATCTGCAGTCATAACAACTGGGTTGTCCTGTCGTCAGGCAGCCCTTCGGTCGGCCGGATTCCAAAGTCTGGGTCCGGCTTTGGCTGATGTCGCACTTCACCCGACGTCATCTCTGCTGGTCTTCGGGTATAAAGGCATCAGCCGACGCCATTTTCCTCAGTGTTTCTTGCCCTAGATGCCAGTTGCCCTCTTGGAAGGCTAAATTTTGGATAAATGCCAATGTTTCCAAAAAGATAGAAGGCAACCACAAAAATAACCATGTATGTACATATATACAAACAAATACACCATAAGAGACTCCTCCCAGCTAGCTATTAGGAGGATAAATACCCTAGGAGTACCACAGAGGGGAAGGAGGGAGGGTAATCCTGACTGCAGATGCTATCCAGTTCGGACATCTACATTTATGGTAGGTACAAAACTGTACTATGTCCTTCATGGATGCATCTGCAGTCATAACAACTGGGTAGAATACCATAGCCAACTAGGGGAGGAGGATGATAAAATTATGGTGTGGTTAGGATCCCTTGCAATACAGCAGTGGCAAACCCTGCTCGGGATCTAGAATATAGAGGTAAATTATAATGTTTGGCAAATGTATGCACAGAGTTCCAAGTAACCGCCTCAATAATGTCCTTGGTTGCCACTCCTCGTAAGAAAGCTGTGGTAGTGGCTGTAGCCCTTGTAGAATGAGGCCTTATGTTCTGTGGAATTGGTTTTCCATGGAAGGAGTAACAAAATCTTATGCAATTTCCTATCCATTTGGAGATTGTCTGTTTGGAAATTGCTTTTCCTTCCCTCCCTGTTGCATAGGCTACCAAAAGCTGGTCAGTTTTTCTGTTACTTTTGGTTCTGTCCAGGTAGTAGCGTAGCTGTCTATGTACGTCCAAGGTATGCAGCATTCTTTCCCCTCTGTTTTGTGGATTGGGAAAGAAGGTAGGTAGGTGGATTGCCTCGGTCTAAAAACACTCTGGATACCACCTTAGGCATAAATGTAGGATTAGTTCTCATGGACACCCTATCTTTATGGAAGATTAGGAAGGGTTGTACTGCCATTAAGGCCTGTAGTTCCGAAACCCTCCTTGCTGAGGTAATTGCCAGTAGGAAAGCAGTTTTCCATGATAGGTGCTGTAGATCTGCTGTTGCTGCTGGTTCGAACGGAGGGAGTGTCAACTTTTCTAGCACAAAGTTCAAGTCCCATGCTGGTAATGGTGGTTTCCTTGGAGGTTTTACATTCTTGATCCCTCTGAGGAACTGCCTGAGTAGAGGATGTGAAAAGACAGGTGGATCAAAGATGTATTCTGCTGAAATAGCTGATGCATGTATCTTGATGGAGGAATAGGACAGGCCTGTATGTAAAAGCTCTGCCAAATACTCCAGAATGTTTGCAATATCTATATTCGACACATCTTTTCCTCTTTCAGTACTCCAAATTACAAACCTTTTCCATTTTCCTGCATAGTTCCTTCTTGTTGAAGGTCTGCGGGCTTCAAGGATAATGTCTTTAACCCTTTGGGAAAGATCTGGCTTAGTTGCTGCTATGTGATGTTCCAGGCAGTCAGCTGCAAAGTTTTTAGGTTTGGATGCATGATGCTGTAGTTGTTCTGAGTTAACATCAAAGGCATCAGGGGTATTGACCACATTTTCTCCCGAGACATGCTCCTCAGCAGTGGGTACCAGTGTTGTCATGGCCAGTTCGGAGCTATCAGAATTATCCTTGGACGTTCCTCTTTGATTTTCAGTAATACCTTGTGTATCAAGGGAAGAGGTGGAAACGCATATGCTGTCAGACCTGTCCAGCTGAAGGAAAGAGAATCCACCTTCCATGCAAGTGGGTGGAATGTCCTTGTGCAGACTTTTTTGAGCTGGTGATTGAGAGGGGAAGCGAATAGATCTATTTGTGGCATTCCCCATTTCTTTGTGATGGTCTTGAAGATGTCTGGGTGTAGCATCCATTCGTGAGCATCCGAGGTGGTTCTGCTTAACATGTCTGCTAGGGTGTTCTCTTTTCCCGGTACAAATATTGCCTGTAACTGGATGTTGTAGCTGAGAGCCAGATTCCAAAGGTCCAAAGTCATTCTGCATAGGGGTATGAATGAGTGCCTCCCTGTTTGTTGATGTACCACATGACTGTGGTGTTGTCTGTCCTTATCATCAAATGGCCTTCTTTGAGGAATGGTCTGAATTTTTGGATTGCCAGTTTTACTGCCAGCATTTCTTTTTGGTTTATGTGCAAGTGCAGCTGGTCCTGAGTCCACAATCCTTGCACGCATTTGTCCAGCATGTGCGCCCCCATCCTAGGTCTGAGGCGCCTGTTGTGATGGTTTGGCTTGTTCGAAACTTGTGGAAGGGTAGGCCTGGGTTTGACTGGCATGCTTGGGCCCACCAGAGGAATTCCTGTTTTAGGCATGGGATTAATGGTATTTCTGCTTCTAGGCTGTGCCTGTGTTGAGACCATAAATTCTTTAGGTACCACTGTAGTTTTCTCATATGCAGTCTGGCATGTGGTACCAAGATTATGCATGATGCCATGAAGCCCAAGGCCTGCAGAACTTTTCTTGCTGTTAGTTTGTTCTGTCTTGTTAATGCCAAGAAGTAAAGAGGGAGTTCTTTTGTTTTTCTGTAGTTAGGAATGCCATTTGTTTTACTGTGTCCAATTCCGCCAAGAATGTTCTTGTCTGGGATGGTATCAGCCTTGACTTTTGTAAGTTGACTGTGTATCCCAGGGCTTGTAGCAAGTAAATGACCCTTTGTAAATCTGTTGTCAGCTTGCTTTTATTGTCCGCTTGTAGCAGGCAGTCGTCCAGGTATGGATAAATTTGGATTCCTGTAGTCTGCAGTGAGCGATTACTGATGCCAGGCATTTTGTGAATACTCTGGGCAGTAGATAAGCCAAAGGGCAATGCTGAGAATTGATAATGCTCTGATCCTGCAAGAAATCTGAGGTATCTTCTGCAATTGGTCGAATGGGGACGTGCAGGTATGCCTCCTTGAGATCTAGAGTTACCAGCCAACACTCCTTGCCCAGCATGGGAAGAAGTTGCTGTAGGGTCAGCATTTTGAATTTTGGGACAATGATATATGTGTTTAAGATGGACAGGTCGAGAATAGGTCTCCAACTTTTCTTTTCTTGGTACTAGGAAGAGTCTGGAGTAGAATCCTTTGCCCTGTTCTGTTATTGGTACTCTTTCCACAGCTCTCATCTTGGATAATTTTGTTATCTGTTGTAGAGCTTCTATCTTTGATTTGGAGGCAGGTTTGGCATTCCTCTTTTACTGGCAAGGTGTGGAAGTGGAACCGTAGCCTTGGTCTATGGTTTGCAAAATCCACTTGTCTTTTGTGATATAGTGCCAATTTTTGAAAATAAGGCTAACTTTCCGCCTAATGGTGCTGCTATTTGCTCCCCTGGTAGGTGGAGTTAGAGTCAAGTCACTGTGATTGTCCTGTTGCAGTGGCAGTGGTTGTGTCTGTGCCTCTGTTATTACCTTGCCACTGTCGTCCTCTGTAGGCACCTCCTCTGGATTGATTTCTGCCTCTGGATCGCCTGTTTCTGCCCCTTTGGGATCTTGTGGAGTCAGGAAAGGACCAATTTTGGCAGGCCAGTTCCTGCTAAACCTTGGGGCTGAACCTGTAAGGAATCTTTAACTGTCTGTACAGATTTTGCCTTTTCTTCCATTTTCTTCATTACCTGCTGGGCAGGTGTACCAAATAAACTGGCCTTATCCATGGGAGCATCTAATAGCTTTGCTTTAACATGATCCGTAAGACCTGTTCTTTCAGCCATGCATGTCTTCTTATCACTGTGCCAGTCATGGCTGATCTAAATGAAGCCTCCAGTGCATCATAGCCACATTTTAAGGAATGGTTACTAACCTGTTGTATGTTATTTACCATTTCTAATACATATTTCTTGTCTAAAGATTCATCAGAGGATACTTTCTTAGTTAACTGATCAAGCATAAACTCTTGGTATTGGATCATGTGAAATTGACAGTTTAAAGCTCTAGCTGAGAGAGTAGCAGAGGTGTAAACTTTTTTCCCCATCTGTCTAAGGACCTGGATTCCCTTTCTGAAGGAATAGGGTTTTTTGCTGTGGTCGAGGCTACTGCCTTAGGCCTCTGGGAAATAGTTTCGGGGTCTGCCAGTGGGGCCTTGCATAGGTGGTGATGAGTGTCAGGTACCCTGTAATATCTATCAGGTTTGGCAGGGGCAGGAGGTAAAGAATCAGGAGCAGTGCAGACATCATTAAATGCGTCATCCACAACAGGTAAAACAGGAGGTATAGCTAAGGGCCTATGTTGTGGTTAGTGTAGGAAGGTCCTAAGCCTTTTTCTAGAGTCTGAGAAATCTTGTCCCTGCCATTGGAATTGTTCTCTCATGGCATGCAAGGTTTCCCCAAAGGAAAATTCCTCTGGTGGCGAGGCAGCTGGAATGGATTCTTCAGCATCGGAGTCTTCATATGTAGAAAAAGGGCCCTCTGGCTGTTCTGAAATGTCAGAGTCATCCGCAGAAGCCTCAGAGGACACTGGCTCGGGGGGCTCTGTCCTAGGGCTCTTTTCAGGGGGCTGAAAGGCCCTGTCTGGGTGAGATTGGGATCCCCTAATTAAGGATATTAAATCTTCTGCCAGAGTAAGCATTTGTGAACTAGAAGTGGGCCTGTGTGAGGGAGGTTTAACAGGCACTGCCTTAGCAGATTTGGCTGCTTTGGCCCTGGCAAAGGCCTTGATAGACATGGCTGCAGGGGGTCTAGCAGCACCACGTGCTGGGGTAGAGACATCCAAAGGGATGGTGTCTGATAAATCAGTAGAAACCACGGTTGTAGGCAAAATTTCTGAGGCCGATTCAGGTAAGGTAGCAGGAGCCTCAGTAGTAGCCATGGATTCGGCTGGAGATTGACTAGTTTCTCGTTCGCCGAAACCGAGACACTTTCGCGTTTGCTTCACCGTGGTTTCGCCGAACCGCGGACCGCATGAGTGTCGGTCTTTTTTCCTTATGCTTTTAATAATTTGGGTAGTCGGAGGATCCGACGGCATAATATACGCAAAGTCTGAGCGAAAAACTGTTCAGCAAACTCCGACGCCTTTAGCGCTCGCCGGTTGAAGGAAGCGCAGGCGAACAGGCTGCTACGCCGTGGTCTGGGCCTAAGCAAGGCAAACAGTAAGAGTGGAAATCTTTATGAGGTATTTGTTTCCCACAAGTTAAACAGTTATTGACTTTTTCTGACATCGGCTGAGGCAAGAAAGAGTCCCCAACGGGTACTTAGCTTTTAGAAGTCTTCAAGTAGTATTCGGTAGTAGTAATCTCTGGATCTGACCGACCGCACACTTGCGAACAGCTTCTGCTTTGCCACGCGGCAAGAAAGACTGAGGAAAATGGCGGCTGATGCCTTTATACCCAAGACCAGCAGAGATGACGCCGGGTGAAGTGCGACATCAGCCGGGCCGGACCCAGACTTTGGAATCCGGCCGACCGAAGGGCTGCCTGACGACAGGACAACCCAGTTGTTATGACTGCAGATGCATCCATGAAGGACATCAGGTCTATTTCTGGAGTCACCCATTTGTTCCTCAAGAGGTTGAATATGTTTGGTTCCGGTTTCCTTTTGTGTGAGTCCATGAGATTTCTGCTTAGGTCATCTGCCGGTAAATTTAGCTTGCCTGGCAGGAATTGAGCTTGTAGGTGTACTTGGTAGCTCAAGGCTGTGTTCCACAGAGCCATGGCTAGTCTGCAGAGAATGCAGTGGGTTCCCCTGCTTGTTTATGTACCACATAACTGTGGTGTTGCCCGTCTTTACCAATAATTGTCCTGGAAGGATGTGATCCTTGAAGGCTGTCAGGGAATTCTGTACAGCTAACATTTCTTTTTGGTTGATATGCAGGTGCATCTGACTCGGGTTCCATTTGCCCTGAATGCACTTCCCTGCCAAGTGAGCCCCCCATGCATAGTCTGATGCATCTCTTGTTAGTGTTTGGGCGGCAGGGGGTAGAGATTGAAAGGGAGCCCCTTGTTGAGGTGGCAGGCCTCTGCCCACCAAAGGAACTCTGTCTTTATAAAAGGAATGATAGGAATCATTGTTTCCAGGTCCTGAGAATGTTGGCACCCTAGGCTTTTTAGATACCATTGTAGTTTCCTCATATGCAGTCTTGCATATGGAATTAGTAGAATGCAAGAGGCCATGAACTCCAGGGCTTGCAGAATTTTTCTTGCAGATAGCTCGTTTTTTGTGGCCAGTAGTTTGAAGTAGGCTGTCAAATAAACTTGTCTCTCTGGCATGAGGAAAGCCATCTGGGAAGTTGTGTTCAAGCTTGTTCCCAGGAATACAATCTGTTGGCAGGGTACTAGGTGAGATTTCTTTTCATTTATGGTGTACCCCAGTGAAGTTAGCAGTTTCTTTACAAATGCCAGGTATGGGTATATTTGAATATTTCTCTGCCTGCAAAATGCAATGAGTGGAGCTAGACACTTTGTAAATACCCTGGGCGCAGTAGATAAGCCAAAGGGAAGTGCAGAAAACTGATCTGAAGCGTAGGTATTTCGTGCAAGATTCCCTTATTGGAATGTGCAGGTAAGCTTCCTTTAAGTCTAAGGTTGCCAACCAGGCATCTTTGCCCAGCATAGGGAGCAGCTGTTGAAGTGTTAGCATTTTGAATTTTGGGATTACCAAAAAGGTGTCTAGAATAGAGAGGTGCAGGATAGGATGCCAGGAGCTGTCTTTTCTGGGTACCAGGAAAAGTCTTGAGTAAAAACCTTGTCCCCTTTCTTCTGCTGGGACAGGTTGAATAGCCCTGATACTTAGAAGAGAGAGAACCTGCTGTTGAGCCTCTGCCCACTGATTTTGGGGTAGGTCTGGCCAACCGTTTGGGGTTGGTAAGGTGTGGAAGTGGAATCTGTATCCTTGGAAAACTATATTTAAAACCCATTTGTCCTGGGTAATGAGTTCCCAGTTTTTTGCATGCAGGGCAAGCTTTCCTCCTAAGGGAGCAGGCAGTTGAGCAGGGTTTGGAAGGGTTAAGGTTAAGTCATTGTGACATTTTTTCATAGGGGGTGTCTTACTACTTCCAGCTTTGGAAGTGGGAGCTCCCCCCCCACACACACACACACTGCTTAGGCCTGTGTGTAGCCTGACACTGTAACCTAGGTGGTCTGTTGTTCCTGGGTTTGGACTGAGAAGGCCTGGAGGAGAGTGGAAAGAACCAATTCTTAGAAGGCCAATGCCTACTAAATCTGGGAGGCTGTACTTGCATGGAATCTTTAACAGTTTGCATAGCTTTAGCTTTGCTTTTTCCTCCATCTTTTTAAGGACCTGCTTTGTTGCCAAACAGGCGGTCTTGGTTTAAGGGAGCATCCAGCAATTTAGCCTTAACATGATCTGGCAAGTTTTGCTCCTTAAGCCAAGCATGCCTTCTAATTACAGACCCAGTGACAGCAGCCCTGCAAGATGCTTCTAAAGAGTCAAAACCACATTGCAAAGTATGTTTACCAACTTGTTCAGCAGAATGCATTAAATCCTGTAATTCTTTATGTTCAGTACAGCCAGGAATCAAAATCGTTTTCTGTTTAAGTAGTCCCAAAATATGCTGCTGATACTTTAACATATGAAACTGGCAATTTAAAGCCCTAATGGCCAAAGTAGCAGAAGTGTATACCTTCTTACCCCATCCCTTCGATATGGTCAACCACCAAATACTCATGTACACCCTTAAGGCATTCTCACTAAATAGCCATGTGCTTCACTGGTTCCAATCTTACCTGTGTGGTAGACAACAAGCCATCCTATGGCAGGACAAACTATCAACCTGTCTACCCGTCACCGTAAGTGTCCCCCCGGGCTCCATACTAGGACTCCTTCTTTTCTCTCTTTTTATTAATGACCTTTCTACTGTCATCTCAAATGCTACCTGTATCCAATATGCAGATAACTCCACCTTGATTTGTTCAGCCACCTCCCCAACAGATCTAATGACATTAACCCAGAAAACTTTCAATATAGTTGAAAACTGGCTCTCTAACCGTCAGCTGATATTAAACCCTAACAAAACAAAATTGTATCTTTTCTCCCCCACTTGTAAGTCTTCCTCACTACTCTTTACCATAAAATCTAATAATGGTACCATTATCTCCCCAGATGCGCAAACCAAACTCTTAGGTGTCATAATATACAACACCCTCAAATTTGATATCCATGTCAATCAAACTATCAAAACCATTAACAAAAAACTTGGCTCCCTCTATAAGATCAAACCTTTCCTTATTCTATTTGCTAGGACTGCTATTGCTTGTTCCTGTCTACTCTCCCATCTTCTCTATGCCTCCCCTCTGCTCACTAATTTGAACAAATCTGCTCTTAGCAAACTCTCCAGCTGTTATAACCATATTGCTAGATTTGAAACAGGCACAGCCTATAGGACCCACCACTGTCACAACCTAAATCTTCTGGAGTGGCTAGAATGGCCTAGCCTACTTCAGTACAACCAGCTTATAATTGTCCATAAAGTTCTCAACCACCCTGATAATACACCTGCACTTAAAAATATCATCAACCCTTATAGCAACCTGAGGTCACTTCGCTCTTCTAATAAACTACTGGTTCAAACATCTAAAATCAACAACACTGCTGGGGACTCTCTGTTTGCTTCCTCTGTTGGCAAAACTTGGAACTCTCTTCCAGTATTTGGATAACAGAATATGATTATTATATTTTCTCTCTTTTGTCATTTTATACGCTGAGGATATATATTTTCTATCTTGTTGCAATGCTTCCCACAGATGACTTGAAATAACTAGTTCCTCTTTTTTTATTTCAGAACTGGTAAAATAATTTATGGCCAAATCTATATGATTGTTCCCAACAATATAACATGTCACAGATACACCTTCTTTACAAAATTAACTATGGTACATTTGTTAGCATTAAAGGTTAAGCCATTATTTTTGCAGCAAGTATATGCTATGTCCAGCTCCTTCAGAGAAATACACAATTGTGTAAGAGTACATGGTCAAGTACGTCACGGTTACAGTCATCCACCCTACTGATACTTGTCACTGTAGGGCCAACGTGCAGTCAGACTTCGAGAGCTTAGCACCCCTTCTCATCCAGGCTGCATGGAGAAAGTACAGTTGTGTACACTTACCATAAATGTAAATGTTCGAGTGTATTCACTGTTGCAGTCATTACATTTGGGTTATCTGCCTGCAGGTAGCCCTCAGCCGGCCTGAATATCAAAGTCTTGGATTCCTGCATCAGATGCTGTCCCTTCTTCCATGACGTCAGGTCGAAAGGGGTATAAAACATGCAGCCGACGCCATTACATCAGTTTTTCTTGCCCCAGATGTCAGGTGCCCCCATAATGGGAAGCAATTATATATATAAGGTTACACCTCCAACAAAAAGCAAATACACCAGAAAGCTTAAATACACTAAACGAGAAGGAAGGTAAAGCCTAGAGAAGTCAGGGGGCTGGTGGGAGGGTAACCAGGACCGTAACAGTGAATGCACTCGAACATCTACATTTATGGTAAGTGTACACAGCTGTAGTATGTTCTTCGTGTTTCACTGTTGCAGTCATTACATCTGGGTTGATTCCCAAAGCTAAGGAAGGGAAGAGGAATTTAGAGAGCATTAGGACCAGCTATTAAGCCCTGCAAGACTGCAGTGGCAAAACCAGCTCTGGATTTAGAAAAAATAGGCATGTGGTAATGCTTGGTGAAGGTATGGACAGAGCACCAGGTAGCAGCTTCTAGGATGTCCCTGGTAGGGACTCCTCTGAGGAAGGCTGTAGAGGTAGAAGCAGCCCTGGTGGAGTGTGATCTTATCCCCTGTGGGGTAGTTTTTCCATGGTGCTTGTGGGGTGTCCTTTTGCAGAATTTGTCCAACTGGTAGTTCTGAGGGGAGGCAAACGGGTCTATTTCTGGAGTCACCCATTTGTTCCTCAAGAGGTTGAATATTTTTGGTTCCGGTTTCCTTTTGTGTGAGTCCATGAGATTTCTGCTTAGGTCATCTGCCAGTAAATTTAGCTTGCCTGGCAGGAATTGAGCTTGTAGGTGTACTTGGTAGCTCAAGGCTGTGTTCCACAGAGCCATGACTAGTCTGCAGAGAGGGTACGAGTGGGTTCCCCCCTGCTTGTTTATGTACCACATAACTGTGGTGTTGCCCGTCTTTACCAATAATTGTCCTGGAAGGATGTGGTCCTTGAAGGCTGTCAGGGAATTCTGTACAGCTAACATTTCTTTTTGGTTGATATGCAGGTGCATCTGACTCGGGTTCCATTTGCCCTGAATGCACTTCCCTGCCAGACCCTGCATAGTCTGATGCATCTCTTGTTAGTGTTTGGGTGGCAGGGGGTAGAGACTGAAAGGGAGCCCCTTGTTGAGGTGGCAGGCCTCTGCCCACCAAAGGAACTCTGTCTTTATAAAAGGAATGATAGGAATCATTGTTTCCAGGTCCTGAGAATGTTGACTCCATAGGCTTTTTAGATACCATTGTAGTTTCCTCATATGCAGTCTTGCATATGGAATTAGTAGAATGCAAGAGGCCATGAACTCCAGGGCTTGCAGAATTTTTCTTGCAGATAGCTCGTTTTTTGTGGCCAGTAGTTTGAAGTAGGCTGTCAAATAAACTTGTCTCTCTGGCATGAGGAAAGCCATCTGGGAAGTTGTGTTCAAGCTTGTTCCCAGGAATACAATCTGTTGGCAAGGTACTAGGTGAGATTTCTTTTTATTTATGGTGTACCCCAGTGAGGTTAGAAGTTTCTTTACAAATGCCAGGTATGGGTATATTTGAATATTTCTCTGCCTGCAAAATGCAATGAGTGGAGCTAGACACTTTGTAAATACCCTGGGCGCAGTAGATAAGCCAAAGGGAAGTGCAGAAAACTGATCTGAAGCGTAGGTATTTCATGCAAGATTCCCTTATTGGAATGTGCAGGTAAGCTTCCTTTAAGTCTAAGGTTGCCAACCAGGCATCTTTGCCCAGTATAGGGAGCAGCTGTTGAAGTGTTAGCATTTTGAATTTTGGGATTACCAAAAAGGTGTCTAGAATAGAGAGATGCAGGATAGGATGCCAGGAGCTGTCTTTTCTGGGTACCAGGAAAAGTCTTGAGTAAAAACCTTGTCCCCTTTCTTCTGCTGGGACAGATTGAATAGCCCTGATACTTAGAAGAGAGAGAACCTGCTGTTGAGCCTCTGCCCACTGATTTCGGGGTAGGTCTGGCCAACCGTTTGGGGTTGGTAAGGTGTGGAAGTGGAGTCTGTATCCTTGGAAAACTATATTTAAAACCCATTTGTCCTGGGTAATGAGTTCCCAGTTTTTTGCATGCAGGGCAAGCTTTCCTCCTAAGGGAGCAGGCAGTTGAGCAGGGCTTGGAAGGGTTAAGTCATTGTGACATTTTTCCATAGGGGAGTGTCTTACTACTTCCAGCTTTGGAAGTGGGAGCCCCCCACACACACACTGCTTAGGCCTGTGTGTAGCCTGACACTGTAACCTAGGTGGTCTGTTGTTCCTGGGTTTGGACTGAGAAGGCCTGGAGGAGAGTGGAAAGGACCAATTCTTAGAAGGCCAATGCCTACTAAATCTGGGAGGCTGTACTTTCAGGGAATCTTTAACAGTTTGCATAGTTTTAGCTTTGCTTTTTCCTCCATCTTTTTAAGGACCTGCTTTGTTGCCAAACAGGCGGTCTTGGTTTAAGGGAGCATCCAGCAATTTAGCCTTAACATGATCTGGCAAGTTTTGCTCCTTAAGCCAAGCATGCCTTCTAATTACAGACCCAGTGACAGCAGCCCTGCAAGATGCTTCTAAAGAGTCAAAACCTCATTGCAAAGTATGTTTACCAACTTGTTCAGCACAATGCATTAAATCCTGTAATTCTTTATGTTCAGTACAGCCAGGAATCAAAATCGTTTTCTGTTTAAGTAGTCCCAAAATATGCTGCTGATACTTTAACATATGAAACTGGCAATTTAAAGCCCTAATGGCCAAAGTAGCAGAAGTGTATACCTTCTTACCCCATCTGTCCAAGGTCCTGGAATCTCTATCAGAGGGATAGGGTTTTTGGCAGCAGTAGCCTTAATACCCCGTGGTCCTTGGGAAATGGTCTCTGGATCCGCAGTAGGATTCTTGAAAAGGAACTTGTGAGAGTCAGGTACTCTGGGAGCTGGAGGTAAGTGTCTGGGGCCAGGCTAGATTCCAAAAAAAGGCATCATCTACAAGGTCTAGAACAGGAGAGATAGCTAAAGGCCTGTGTTGAGGGAGGAGTAAGAATTCCCTAAGCCTTTTTTTGGAGTCAGAGTAATCCTGGCCTTCCCAGCAGAAATGCTCACACCTTATAACATTGTATATTATGGGCAGAACTCAGGCAAAAAATGCAAAGGCTAAGGAAATTGTTATGTGGAATGTGTCTAACACATAAACACCTGACTTCTTTCTTGTAAGCAGACATACCCTAGAACAGTCATCTGCCCCCTCCAAACAATATATTATGTTATTTATTTATTTTGTTACCCTGGGTAGTGCAATAATCGTTCAGGACCATCTGCTGGCACGGCCCAGATAAAATACATTTATAATCAAGGAAAGACAAACATTTACTAGTCATTAGGCACACACCTGAAAATGAAATAAAATAATCAAAACAATAGGACATAAATAAGACGTCTGTGTTTCACACTAGAATGTTGCAGAAATGGAGTTGTGTATTCAGTACAGGAATGAAAGGGAATACATCTTGAGTGAAAATTATGTGACAGACCCTTTTGGGGAGCAGGAACATTTGGCTTGTTGAAGTAAGTGAAATTTTAATTAAGCAACTAGACATTAAAAAGGAACAAGAATGTTTTTTTTCATTAGAGAACTTATCTGGGCTGAGCTCAGGAGCATTTGAAAAACAAAGAGGATGGATGTTTTAAAATGGTACATGCTCAGCAAACTGTGGCAAGAAATACATAAAATGTGGGTGAGCATCTATTTTATACTGGAACAAAACTAACGTCCCTAAGATGGGATTTCTTTCTGGTTTAGAGAGGGAATGGTGCTGAGCTCTGGAGGTTGGACTACACAGTAGAACTTCAGAGACTGAAGTTGCAGTAATAAAAACTACTGCATCAGTAATCTATACAAAGAACATACACTGCATTACAAGGGAAGAGAACAATGCTGATCATTTTGCAACTATAAGCAAAATTATGGAGGTTTTTCTGTTAGTCCCACTAAGCCAATGGCCTCTTTTCAGTACAGAACCAAGGTCATACTCAAACTGACTAGTGGAAATTTAGCCAGGAAACCAGGGAACCTGCCTTACAATTTTTGATAAATATTGAACATCTGAGCTCCCACCAGTTCAGGTATTTGGGGCCTCATTTTAATGTTTCATTCTAAGGATGGCACACTCAAGAGTGCAGCTCTACTTATGCTGCACTGCAGTTTAAGTATTGGAAAATTAATCCAACTACTGGGGCAGGACTAGAACCCTCAGTCTTAGAGGCTACTGTTATCAAACCATGCACCTGAAAAAATTCCACTGAGAAGTAGACCAAAAACTGCGCTCTGTAGCACCTCCTTGGTAAAATCGAACACTTAAGTGACGAGAGTTGACCATCTACCTTTATCAAATGGGTTCAACCAGTAAGCCAATTGTCATTTTATCAAAGTATATATGCAATGATTCTGAGCTTGCGGAGTACATTTACAATTCCTTCATTGAGGATGACAGCTCTGAAGACCTTCATGACATCAAGGTAGGCTAAATACTAACCCCTTGTTTGGGGGCAGCTGCAACTTCCTCAAAGAAATGTAACCAAATTTGGTAGGCATGACATGCTTCATATCTAGAAGCAGGAGACTGTCAATAATACCTTAACAAGTTTCATAATGATCATCTCCATAACCTTGTACAGGACAGTGGGGAGATTGTACGATCTGTAGTTTCCCGGCTCTGCTGTAGATCCTCCATTGAGGATACAGACCATTTGGGCCTGCTGCCATGGTCCAGAAAGAAGCAAGTATTCTTTTAAATAAAATGTAAAGATACTTATTAGACTACATTTTATAGGACTGAAGGAATTCTTGGAATGTTACTCTGTCCCACAGAAACAGTGCTGATGTGCTTTAACATTGTTTCCTTGTTCTTGTCTTACTAGGAAACTAGGAGATGGCATTCTCCTTACAGCCAGATTAACACAAGACTCTTCCACTTATCAGTTCACAAGTTTTGATTGGCAGGTTCTTATTCTTCCTCAGTTTCTAGAGTGTCACCTCTGTTGCACATATGAAGGTTATTTATAGAGGGGCATATCTCTCAACCTGCAGACATGGAAAATTCGGACAAAGGGTCTGGAAAGTAAGTAGGTACATCTATCTGAAAATAAGGACAACTCAGGAAATTTGCATATTTAATAGCATACTTCCTCCCACTTCCATTAGGATTCTGAGCTGGACAGCCTAAGCCTTTAGTTGTCTCTTCCACCTGTCAGTTCAGCCTACATGCAGAGTTATAGACAAATACCCCAATAGGAGAAGAAATTCTTATCTTCTTCTACTGTTGTCTATTTTTGCTACTGTCAATTGTGGATGTCTGCTTCGAAGGATAACAATTGTATGACACATAGGTGACAGATCCCCACCCATGGAATGTGTCTTTTTTTGCCTGGGTCTGGAGCATGATATGTTAATTTATCCTCAGTGTGCTGTGTTTAACCACAGGACCTTAATGTGGAGTGCAGAATTGCTCCAGAAGTCCTTGTCACTGAAGAGACCACACATCTGGACCTGGCCTGCTGTGTTGTCTGACAGCTTTTCCCTAAACTTCTACATGAGAATGGCAAAAAGGAAACTTCAGGAGGCTGACAACATTACATCAGCTGGACCTCAGGGAAACACATACTGGTGTTGACAAGTAGTCCTCACAACTCTCATTCCAGCTATTATTTACTATTCAAACAACTGGAGTAACCCCCTCAAAAGGTTGTTACACTGTCAGCCCAGAGCACATCCTGCTGAGCCAAAACTCTTTTGACTTTGGTCAGTCCTAAGGCATCTCCAAGGGCCTCTTGGTCACACACATGTAAAATTATCAGTGCAAGGAAGGACAGCATTTTCACACTTGTTGTGCCTAAGTAGGTTGAAGTAGCCTGAATGGCATTAGCAGACATCTACCATGAAGTGAGGCATCCAAAGTGGACAAACCTTCCATACACTTATGATGCATAATTCAAAACTGGTGCCAGCTGGCAAGTGTCAGTCTGGGTTGAGTGAGCCTTCCCCCCTGCCCCCTCCACAGGAGTGGCTCAGGACTTTATGGGGCTTTCAAAGTCGAGACAGATGACGTCTGAAGAACTTTCACTGTCTGGGGTCCCCTGTACAAAAAAGGGGAAGAGATCTTCCTAGAGTGATTTGGATTCCTCAGACTTGGAAGACTTGGCTTATGTTTTTTTAAACACCTTTATTAAAATATCATTAAGGACATACACAAACATACATTAATGGGAAAGAAAACAAAGCATATCCAGATGTTTTCCATTTACACATATTATGCATCACATATCTTTTCCTTCTTTGTAACTATCATCAGTGCATTACATAAATTGCTGAATTCCTGCCTTCCCTTAAGCCTCCCTCCCCTAGAACATTATTCTGCCTGTATCATTCCCACAATTTCCATTTATTTCTTTCCTTTTCTGAAGAGCCCTCTTCCAGTTCTTTTACCTCTTTTATAGTATTCAGTACCTCAAATGTATTTGGTTTAGACTTTGATTTCCATTTTCTAGTACTTGCTTTTTGGGCAGCCAACAGAATTAAATTTACCTGAGCCTTACTACGTTTAAGCAATTCAGATCCTGTGTCCCAGCTCAAAAGATTAATTTCCTCAGTTACAGCCATTTGCTCAGCCAATATTTCTGACGGAGTATTCTGTAGGGAATTTTTTTTAAATCTGCCAACTCACTGCACTCCCAGAGCATATGGTCCCAGTTAACTCTTTCTTCCCAATCGCACCTCCAACATTTGCTATCTACCTGATGAAGAATTCTTTGACGACTGTGGGGTATAAAAATACCTATGCAAACACCTTCAAGCGAAGATCTTTAACCTTCCAGACATTGTTGTATACTTGGGAGCTGTACATATGTCCCCCCATTGTTTCTTTGTGAAATGTTTATTCAGTCTCTCTTCTCAATCTTTTCTAACTAACTCTGATTGATTCCTGTAGTTACTGTGCAATATTTTACATGTCCTACTAATTACCCATAATTAACAGCAGCTTCTGTTCTAGATTCTACTAAAAACTCAGCCAGGAAAGAGTTGGCATGTGCTGACTAAGTATCTCCCCCTTTTGTCCTCTGTTTAAGAATATCTCGTTTCAGGAGACTGTCCACCAAATGAAAGGGACCTTCAAATGGGAGGCTGAGGAACTTTTTCACAAACTGAGTACAGTAATTTTCTGGGCCTGCCAGAGTCCTAAGCTTTGGCCATTCCTCAAATACTGAAAGTCGTGGATGATACATTTAGTAGTTCTGGATACTTGTAGCCAGATTCGCAGTCCCTGCCTCTAGGAAACCAGGCTGCATTTACAGGGTCTAGGGCTCCCACAATCAGCTGTATAAGGATCCTGTAGCTGATCCAGTGGTAATGTCCCTGTAATGCAACAAGGGATCTAATAATGCTGCATCCAGAAATCCTAATCCCAATTAAAGGGAAAGTAGAATCCTCAATCACTTTGGGGAAAAGTACTTCCAAATCAGCTACCCTGGTTGTTAAGTCCTTAAACTGTTAGTCTTACATGCAGGTTTCAGGTGTTTGTCTTTAGACACTTGAGACAAAAGGTCAATGGGATAACGGATAAGGACCTAAAACAGGAAACATTTAACCTCTGCAACTGAAATTCTCAGGTTACCAGGCACTTTCTAAACATTCCAAAATATTGATCTTGCAGAGCCTTCTGTCTTTCCACAAGCTTACGTAATCACTCTGGACTTCACATCCCTATAGCCACAGTGGAGGGACAATCCTTCATATTTGAAGCATGGGATCTGCACTGTCAGCTTACTTGCTAGCCCTTCTGCCTTATGTTCTGCAACCACAGTATTCACAAAAACGCCCAGCTCCGGTAAATGCCTTTTCAAGGAAAAAGGGCATTTCCACTTAGACATACCAAGATGACTGACTCATCCATACAGCATCCCCAAGAGGAGATTCAGGAGACTCTAGACATTATTCTGAACTGCTTTCAGTCCCTGGGACTTCCATTAAACCTTTGACACACATTGTGCCACTGAGACAAGGACTGCCCCAAGGGTCATTGCAACACTCCTTCCCTTACACAAGAATACCTTTTATAGGTTCATACATAAATAGTAGGCTATCAGTCTGTAGATTTTTATAAGCTTAGCCAATAGCTAGAGTCCAGAATCAATGGCTGTAACTTGTATCTGTAAAGCAAAGACATTAATTATTACACCAACCCTCTCCCTACTCTACAAGCAGAATCAAGTTTCAGGAAATGAACTATCAGACTCTTGGAAGTGTATTTGCTTTTGCATCCTGTCGATTCTCATGGCAAGAATGCACATGAGGAAACTACAATGACATCTGAGAAACAGGTGGTCTCAACATACCCAGCCCCTGCAGTGCTCCATTTCACTATAACCCTGCAGCAAAAATGAGATGTCTCAACTTGGAGGTACCATTTAAACTACTCTGAGTCACATACACTTACTACAGACTCCTCAGACACAATCTAGGGAGCACATGTGGGTGAGCTGGGGGGGGTTTAGGGAACTTAAGAAATGGCCTTCAGGAGGAGGTACAGCAACATAAATAAGATAATGACAGTGATTCTAGCCATCAAGGCATTTAAGCTCATGTGACTACAGGGAGACCTGGACTTCTAAACACGTCACCACAGTGACATGGGGTACATCGACACATAAAGTGGTACCCATTCTTAAATGTTGTACAGGTTAACAGTACAACTGTGGTGTGGAAATAGACAACAAACTTAGATTTGACACCCACATATCTCTCTCAATAAAAAAAGTTCACAAGAAACGTGGTGCATTATATCGAAGCCGCCAATTCCTAACCAAGGCAGCTAGAATCTCCACCCTACTCTATGCATCCCCGATACTTACCAACCTTAGACAGACAGACCTACACAAGCTGGATGCTTGTTACAACAAAATTGCTAAATTTGCCACTGGAACCTCCTACCGCAGCCATCATTGTATCTCCCTTAAAGAACTAAACTGGATAGAACTCCCACAACTCCTTCACTTCAATCAACTCACCCTCGCTCATAAACTTATTAACCACCACCTTAACATCCCTTCCCTTCAAGCCCTTCTCCAACCCTATCACCCCACGTGGCCCCTAAAATCCAGCAACAAAAATCAACTCACTGTTATCAAACCCAAAAACTCCTTCAGGAGAAGCCATATTTTCATGTATCATATCTAAACTTTGGAACAATCTTCCACCCTCTATAACTACTCTACCTTCCAGTTGCCTTTTCAAGACTGCCCTCAAATTCCACTTAAATTTGCACTGGCTTTGTCCTTGTTCTAATCCAGACTAACACCCCCACTTAGACTCTTAACCCAACTATACTACCGCCACTACTAACCACAATCAGAAATAGCTAGTTGTCTTTACATACTTAAACATCTTGTCTGACAACATTGTCACTAATATTATAAATGACAAGAAACTAGCTTAACTTGCAACATTTTCTGTATATGCTGTTGATGCTCAATATCTTGTTATTGTATTAAAGCCAATAACCTGTAATGTTGTTTACTATTGCTGCAACTTTTTTATCTTTATCATGTACATGATGTGGAGCTTTTCTCCCCAGGCATCTGCTGAAAAAGGACCTG